>NW_026868418.1:27262-101226 GCF_020745735.1 Hemiscyllium ocellatum | reverse complement strand
CACTTTAGCTCAGAAAAACAGACTAATCAGGGTTCACCTTGCCTGAGAGGGTCAATATCTCACAGTATTAACGCCGAGTCCTCAGCGTCCCAGGCATAACATGGGATAAAAAAAATCTTAATTGATAGCTTTTATCTGGGCGATCTACTCCCACAATCTGTGGGGTAGTTGCAATCTGGTTAGCTTGATAAAAAGTCGCTTATGGTGCCAAATAAAACAGATAAACCAGCCATAAAGTCTCTTAAACATCTGTCTGGGAAACATCAAAGGAAGCATTCACAAGGGGTATAGCAATTAAGGAAGGACAATCATTTTAAGAACAGCTTTCCGACCTAGCTAGGATATATTGGATTTGCCTCCCATCTTTGAAGGTCTTGTTTAATTTTGTTAAACAAATCGACATAGTTCACGTTAAATAAATGATCAAAGACGGATTAAATGAATACACCGAAATCGGGTCCTTCCCCACCCTACACCACCCCCCCGTGACCATTCAAAAGGAAACCAGGATTTGCCCTCAACATCAGGTATTTCCCCAATATCTCCCATAGGCACGGCCTCCAACTTTATAAAATTAATCTTAAAGCCCGAAAAAGTGACAAGCGAATTAATGAATTGCATCACGTGAGCTACCGAAATTGTGGGATTTGACAAAAACATAAGACTATCTGCATACAACATAATCTTATGTTACTTCTATCCCACTTCTGGGGCAGGTATGTTGGGATAATATTCCGAATTGCGCAGGAAGCCACCGAATCTAGGATTGTTGCAGGGATGGGGAAGAGATCAACCCTCGAGTGCAATTTCTGCGGGTTAAAGAAGAAAATAAAATCCCTACTTGTGAAGCAGATTTGCCTCCAGACATCCACCAGCTCTAGTTCTGCACACAAATCCATTAATTGCTTACATTATAACGAGGATGTTGGGGGACCTTTGGATATTCTGTCCACAGTAGGGCCATAAGACAGTCGAAATTTCCTTCTACAATAATGTGCCACGATGCAAGATAACTTAATTTGGGAAAGGCATCTTCCAGGAGCTTGAGAGGGTGCACCGGGTGGCAATAAACAATCAAAATAATGTATTAATTCCCATAATTCAAGGCTCTGAGGATTACGATCCTACCATGGGTGTTTAATATAATCTAGTAATTTAAATGGAATATTCTTCCTATCCATTATGATTTTCCCCCACTCTTAGTATTAAAACATGAGAAATAAACCCGATCAAACCCTCCCTGCTGTAACGTCAAACGTTCCTTGTAATCAAGGTGCATCTCCTGCAACAGGACAACATTCACTCTCTCTTTTGTAAGACGATAAAGTACATTTTTCCTTTGAATGGCAGATGGCTCCTCTTAATGTTCCAGGTACACCGTTTAAGCACATCATTATCCATAACATACTGGAGCAACATTTGAACTAGAGAGAATTTCATATCGAATTACACATCGCTATGCATTGATGACAAAAGACTCATCGAGCTTAAATCTGTACAAACTAAAACTACTGCAACTAACAAGCTCTCAAAACTTTCCAAAGCAAAAAACATTAAAAAAAATGAAACAAAATCCAAAGTACCAATGACACTTGATAGAGTTTTCTCAACTGCACCCCCCCCCACCCCCACCCCCCACCACCCCACCCAATGGGAACGCTTACATATCACAAAACTTTATCTTCTGCCCGCTTCCAATATGACATCCAGGGCAATTAATAACAATTATTAGGTGGGACACTTAGTCATCACAGCTACATTTGTAACTCGCTCCAGCTTGAGCCACACCCCAGACACAAGAAAAGAAAGAGGAAAGAGAAAAAGTGTAGTAATAGTATGAAGAAGTTAAAAGTGAGTATTCTACCAATCCCCGACTATAATTTAACACTGGTTAATACTAGAAAAATCCAACAAAATTTCTTTAAGAGAGAAACATGATTATCTCAACATCCAGCTTACCTTAAAATGTCCACAAAGTTTTTGCTTTCTCTGGAGAGTCAGACAAGTTCATTGATCCATTCAAAGCAATACGAAGCACCGTTGGGAAACATAAGGAATACTGAATCCTGAGTTCTATTACTCTTCTCTTGACGTCATCACAACATTTTCTTTTCTGAATCACCGCCACTGAAAAGTCCTGAAAAACCATAATCCTGGAGCTCTCATGAATTAAAGCCATCCGAATATACATTGAGCTCCCATCAGTCTTCCATCAGTTTTGAATTATATCCTGGATGTTCTGGAGCCGTGTCATTTGTTACTACTGTCTACATTTTCCACAGATCGTACATTCGGGCCAATCCCCGATAATCCTCGACTCCATTGTTATTTATGAACCTTCTGTCTGTGCCTCAAAAATATTCAATATCTTCGCCTTTAATGATTTGTGGGGAAGAGAGTTACAAAGACCCACAACACTGAGAAAACAAAAACAAAACACAAGCTCTGAGTGTGAGATTATTTTTTCTTTGTCTCCTTATCTGAGGAAGGACATAATTATATTGGAAGTAGTTCGGAGATGTTTCACTTCACGTATTCTAGGAATGAGTACCTGATATTACGAAGGCTTTAACAGGTCACTGTTGGAAACACAGGTGATCTTATTGAAACATACAAGACCGAGAGGAGAGTGGATCAAATAGATACCTACTGGGTATAGTCCAAATTTGTTGTCATTTTTAAAGACTATCTTCAGTGTGGAAGCAGCATATCCCATCCGTTAAGTCCACACTGACCCTCCAAACAGCATTCCCCCCAGACCTGCCTGCCCTTCACTATCCATGTAACCCTTCATTTCCCATGACTAACCTACCCGTCCCTGGGCACTATGGGAAATTTAGCATGGCCAATCCACTGTATATCTTTGGACTGTGGGGGGAAATTGGAGCATTGTGAGGAAACCCCACACTGAGCGTCGCCCGAGTTTGGAATTGAACCCAGCTCCATGGTGATGGGATGTAGCAGTGCTAATCACAGATCCACCATGCACACGCGTTAGTTCTATTAGTTAATTGTGGCTGACAAAATAAATCTGCCTGACTTGTTCCTGCCACTGAACCTGACCCAGTCTGAGACCTTTATCATTGGCCATATCACCAAACTGGTTACATTTAAAATTTGTTGGGGCAGTGGAGGAGTGGGACTAGAAAAAGAAACAGTGACTCTCTCTAATCTCAGTCAGAGCAGGAATTAGGAGAAATTCACCAAGTCGGATTTCATTCAAGCGGGAATTCTCTTTCCCAGAAGTTTGGGATGGCTGAATCTTTATATTATATTGAGCTTGGTTTCACCTGATTGCCACAGACAGGTGAATCAGGGATAATGGCGCATGGAGAGAGAAGTGTAGTTGGGACCACAATGAGATGAACTTATTTACTGGTAGAGTAGTGTCAAGGGCCGAATGGCCCACTCATATCCCTCAGCCCTGTGTTCTGATGTTCCATTCAGCCCTTCGGACCTGATACGGAGGGAAATATCGAGGCCACTCCGATGGTGAGGTGTAGTTATGGAAATGTACTTGGAAAATCCAGGCTGGGTCAGGAACCGACCCCCACACCCAATCCCTCTTTCCAGGCTTCCCCTCTCTGTAACTTCTGCTCCAGATGTTGGTCATGTTACAGACCCAGATTCGCTGGGAATACAGCCCCATACCCCACCCGGGGTGAACTCAAACAGATCATCTGCTCTCCCTGAGTGCAACATTGTATAACACAGCTTCCAGGAAAAGACCCATTTACTTTCCAAAAGCATAACATGTGAAATTAATAAATAGGAACAAGAGTAGGCCATTCGGCCCATCAAGCTAACCCTGTCATTTAATAACAACATGGCTGATCTACTCCAGGGCTCAACTCCACTTTCTTGCTGACTCCTTGCATCCCTCCACACCTCTCTGGGTCAGGGAATTCCAGCCATTCACTACCTTCGGAGAGAAGACATCACTTGGCATCTCAGATTGAAATCGATACTCCTTATTCAGTACTTATATCCTCAAGTGCGACAATCTGCCCAGGAATTGAAACAACTTCTCAATATCTGCCTTCTCAAGCCCTTTCTGTGTCTTGTATATTTCGGCAGTATCACTCCTCATTCATTTAACCCCCAATGAATAATCACCTCACCATTATAGAGGTTCTCAATAACTCAACCTTTTTATCCCAGGAAGCTGCCTAATGTCCCAACCTAGTTACTTGCTGCATCAGCATGCTGACGTTATGTTTCATACACAGGAACCCTCCAATCCCTTTGTACTGCTCCTTGTTTGGGAGTCCTCTCCGTTAAAAAAAAAACAGCCTACCTTTTGATTCTCAGTTTCATCAACAAACTCGGATGTATATTACACACAACTCCTTCTTTCAGGCTGTCAGTATAGATTGTCAATAACTGATGCCATCGGATTCATAGCTGTGGTACTCCAGCAGATAAACATATATCATAAAGATCCATTAATCCTGACTCTCCGATTTCTATGTGTAACCAATCACCATCGCATGTTAATACATCATCCGTCATCCTACGATCTTCTGGCTTGAGTAAGATCTTTTATTTGCGGAAAATTTTTGGAAAGCCTCTCGTCTACCAGATTCCCCCATATCAAATTCGCTTGTTACATTTTCAGGCATCTCCAGAAAAAGATTGCATGATCTTACAGGGCAAAATATAACTTCCCTTTCACGAAAGCACACTGACTCTGTATGAAGCTTTCCTCAATGCCCATGCTGGCCAGGTTTTCCAAACTATACTAGCTCCATCTGCTTTCATTTGGCCCATATGCCTCTAAATGTTTCCCATTCATATGTGTGTCCAAATGAGTTTCAAATGTTGGAGCTGTACATGGATTTACCACTCTTCCTCTGGCAGCTCATTCCATTTCCACACCACCCTCTGTGTAAAAACATTGTCTCTGTGTCCCTTGTAAATGCTCCCCCTTTCAACTTAAGCCTATGCCTTCTATGGTTGAACTCTCCCATCCTGTGGAAAACCCTTGGATATTCACCTGATCCATACCTCTCATGATTTCATAAACTTCTGGAATGTCAGCCCCACAACCTTCTACACTCCATCTGATACTAACTTCAAGAACATACATTTTAAGTTAAGTACTGCAAATTTGAAACTATATGAAACATGACAGTAAAACAGTACTCAGCCCAAACTTCATACTGTTAGTTGTCTTTCTCCATATTAAATACTGATGCAGCATGAAATGCTTACAAGTGACAATAAGAGGTCAAGCACCTGAATTTATTTGTCTAAAGGGGTGATGATCTCGACAATGAAAAAGTATCTATGGCCAGATCTATATAAGACCATATCTTCAAAATGTCCCCTTCTGGCCTCCCTATGGCCTTGCGTGCTTGTGTCTTGCTTACCTGCACTCAATAGAGAGAACTCCTTTCCCCCAGTTACACCTTAATTTAAACCCGCTTTACATACTCTTCATTTATCTTTTGTCACACTCTCTTTTCCCTGTCACCCATTCCCCATCTCTGGCACGGGGTTTAAAACCACATTTTCTAATCATTTTCAGCACTGAAGAAGTCTCACACTAGACTTGAAACACTAACTCTGTTTCTCTGTCTCTGCAGATGCTGACAGACCTGCTGTGTTTATCCAGAAATGCATAGGGGCACAGAACAAATTTTCAGTTAAACAAATAACGATCGATACTGGACATAGAGTACCAAAAATTGCTGGAGAAACAGGGAGCTTTGTAGAAGGTTCACTGGACCTGCAAGTTTATATCTGTATTCACTCCAGAAAATGCTGCAACATCTTCAGCAATTTCTTCAGCAATTTCTGTTTTTGAACAATTTACAACGACATATGTTAAAGATGCCCAAACATTCTGTCCAACATGGGATAAGATTTATGAACATCTGGTAGGAATAACGTGATCAGGGATAGCCAGCATGGTTTGTGAAGGGCAGGTCGTGCCTCACAACCTTGTTGAGTTCTTTGAGAAGGTGACTAAGGAAGTGGATGAGGGTAAGCTGTAGATGTTGTGTATATGGATTTTAGTAAGGCGTTCGATAAGGTTCCCCATGGTAGGCTAATGCTAAAACTTCGGAGGTATGCATTGAGGATACATTAGAGGTTTTGATTAGGAATTGGCTGGCTGGAAGGAGACAGAGGGTAGTAGTTGATGGATTATGTTCATCTTGGAGCGCAGTTACTAGCGGTGTAACACAAGGATCTGTTTGGGACCATTGCTTTTTGTTATCTTTATAAATGATCTAGAGGATGGACTTGAAAGCTGGGTAAGCAAGTTTGCGGATGACACAAAAGTCGGTGGAGTTGTGGATAGTGAGGAAGGAAGTGGTAGGTTACAGCGGATATAGATAAGTTGCAGAGCTGGGCGGAAATGTGGCAAATGGAATTCATGTAGCTAAGTGCGAAGTCGTTCACTTTGGTAGGAATAACAAGATGATGGATTACTGGGCTAATGGTAGGCTACTGGTAGTGTGGATGAGCAGGGATCTTGGTGTCTATGTACACAGATCTCTGAAAGTTGCCACCCAGGTAAATAGTGCTGTGAGGAAGGCATATGGTGTACTGGGCTTTATTGGCAGAGGAATTGAGTTCCGGAGTCCTGAGGTCATGTTGCAGTTGTATAAGACTCTGTGAGGCCTCATCTGGAGTATTGTGTGCAGTTTTGGTCGCCATACTATAGGAAGGATGTGGAAGCTTTAGAACGAGTGCAGAGGAGGTTTACCAGGATGTTGCCTGGAATGGTAGGAAAATCTTATGAGGAAAGGCTGAGGCACTTGGGGCTGTTCTCATTGGAGAAGAGAAGGTTTAGGGGAGATCTGATAGAAGAGTATAAGATGATTGGGGTTTAGATAGGTTAGATACTAAGAACCTTTTACCGATGATGGAGTCAGGTGTTACTAGGGGACATAGCTTTAAATTAAGGGTGGTAGGTATAGGACAGATTTAGGGGTAGATTCTTCACACAGCGGGTTGTGAGTTCATGGAATGCCCTGCCCGTATCAGTGGTGAACTCTCCTTCTTTATGTTCATTTAAGCGGGCATTGGATAGGCATTTGGAAGTTATTGGGCTAGTATAGGTTAGGTAGGACTCGGTCGGCGCAACATCGAGGGCCGAAGGGCCTGTACTGCGCTGTATCCTTCTATGTTCTATGTTCTATGGAGCACCATACTCTGGGAACCGAATGATAACGCATAAGTTCCTTGACTCTGAAACTGCAGAAGGCTGGCATCACTGACACTGCGGAGTTCAGAATCATCGTCAGGGAGAAGAACAGAAGGAAACACATTCACTTCAAATACTGAAGATGGTATTACTGAAAGGAAAAGATTCAGATTAATACCTTAAATTGATTGAGTGAAAGTAACAAATTGGAGGCGTGACAACAAGGAAAGAATTTCAGCAGAATGAGAATATGAAAATGGAAGGGTTGCCGCACCAGAAATCAGAGTAGGTCAGTGAATACAGAGCTGTTGGGGGAATGTGTCTCGGTGTGAACTGGGGGATAGTCAGTGGAATTGAATTGTAGACATTGCAGCTTAAACTGGGTTATCATCTGATGCTGTAGATCACAGCAGCAGCAGAAGCAGAATTGTATTCAATGACAATCTGCAACCTTTCGCTCAAGATAATCTCTCAGTACACTATCACCATCAAGCAGATCTATGGTTCAGTGCCGAGTGTGGGTGAACATGCCAGGGTCAGTACCATGTGTACCTTTACCTGAAGACAACCCATCAAAGCTACCACAATTGACTGGTTGCATTCGAAACAGCAGAACTAACATCTGGTACAGAGGCAGAAATGATCCCACGACTAACAAATCTGATCTAAGCTCTGTCATCCTGCCAAATATAAGCATAAATGTCGATGGACCATTAAACAAGTTACTGGAGGAGAGGACTCCATAAATATCCCCATCCTAAATAATGGAACCGTTCTGTACATCAGTGTAAAAATCAATTATGTGGTGTCTGCACTATCCTCAGCCAGACATGTTGAGTCAATGATCCACCTCACCCTGTCATGATGCCCACAGAATCACAACTAATTCGATTCGTTGCGCGTGACATGAAGAAACAGCTGAACACAGTAGATACGACAAAGGTAATGGGCCCTGACCCCATTCCTGCAATAGGACTGAAGAGTTGTGCTACACAACAAGCCGTGTCCCTGGGGAAGCTGTTTCATTCCAGCTCCAACTCTGACATCTCCCTGGCAAAGTGGAAAATTACTCAGCTATGTCCAGTTCCCTAAGAGGGGAATAAATACAATCAGACCAATTATCACCCCATCAGTCCCATCACGACAGTCAAAATTGGTTGGAGTTCTTTTCTTAACAGAGTTGTCAAGCAGCTCAGTGTGGTTTCCAATAGGTCCCCATGCGGAGAAAGTGCTGTTGTGGAATTGTCATTGGATTATTAATACAGACCAGGCTAATGCTTGAGCAGCTGGTGGCAGCTGTGGAATAATAAAAACAAGTATTAACATATCGAGCTGTAAAAGCTGGTGTCAGTAACAGTGATCTTGCGTCCAATGTTGATTGGAAACATCTATCTCCTTCCCAATATACTTTCAGGAAGTGAGTCTCCCGTGCTTTCCTGGTCTGGCCTAAAAGTGACTCAAGACACACAGACATGTGATAAACTCTTCAATGGTCTCTGAAACAGCCAAGCAAGACACTCAATTGTATCAACTGGTCTGAGCTCTTAAAGGATATACCTGATGAGAACAGCCGGCCCCAACCTTGGTGTCAGAAAAGGGTATGGGAAACATAGTCCTGTTGACCCTGCAGAGACCTCCACCCTAACATCTGATGGTTTGTGACAACATTTACAGAGCTTTCCCACAGACTGCACAGTAACATAGGGAAATGAGTACTTCACACAACACATTGAGCTTTCCCTGTGCTAGTTAATGGCTAAACATCTCCTTCATGCAGTTTTACCCATACAATATTCGTATGCCTTAATATGGTTAAACATTGTGAAATATAAAATGAGAACTGCTGGAGTCCCTTCAGCACAACAATTTTGCTCCTCCATTCAATATACAGGCAGTTCTCAGATAACGCGTGTTGATTAAATATAATTTGGCCGCAATGTGATTCATGAACCTTTATCCATGAAGTGAACTCTCATTCACTGTGACGCGATTCCTTGCCAGGAACCAGCTGAACAGCAAAACCCAGCCTCAGGATCCTCTGTCTGCAAAATGTACAATCAATATGTTCAGCTAAAACAGGAATACAATCCGCTTTGGAAGCCTTGAAACTGAGCCTGAAACCGGGAATTGTAGTCTACATTTAGAAAGAACTTTATTTCAAACAGTGGGAGAATCTTGAGGAGAACTGAAATTTCCCCATCGGCATCACGTGGTCAGTCAACCACATGCGCTTTCTGGAGAAGAGTGTGGTGAAAGGTACACTGCTGTAGTCAGTGACTGTAGTTTGAAAGTGTTACATTTAGAGGACAGTTTCATGACAATAAGTGATTTAAAGATGTATTTTAGACTGTGCTAGTGTGTGTTAGACTAAAATTAATTTTTGCCTTTACTGATATTTTGGGGGGTTCGTCCCTTGCCCTCTTTTTCTCATAGACCCCATTATTAATATTGCGCGATTTTCTACAAAACGGTGTTGCAAAGGAACACAGCTGCTGCGCCATTGGAGAAAAACCTGGACTGATAGCTGATCTATCTTCACACGATACTCCTGCTCTCTCCCTACCCCTCAAATTTCCAGAAATCCTTATTTATATTCAGCGCCTTGATTTCCACAGCCTGATCTGGGAAAGAGTACCCCTGGTTCGCCAGTCTCTGAGTGCAGACATTTATTCTCATCTCAATGCAAAGTGGCCTGTCTGTACCTAACACTGTGGTCCTTTGTTTTCGACGTCCACGCCAGGGAATTACCATCTCTGCTTCCAATCTGTCTTGCCCTGTCAGAGTTTTATATATTTCACTGTGATCACCACTCATTTTCCTAAACGGCATAGAATACAAGCCCAGTCGCCCCAAACTCCGCTCCAACAACAAACCTGTCATCCCAGAGATCAGTCTGGTCATCCTTCACAGCTCTCCCTCAATGTCATATTTGTCCTTTATTGGGTAAGGAAACCAAAGCTGCGCACAATACAGTACAATGTTCGAGATGCGGTCTCACTAAAGCCCTGTACAGCTGCACTTACGCTTACTCCTGTACTCAATGCCCCTAAAATGAAGGTGAATACACCATTTATCTTCCTACCTGCTTTCTGCTCCTGCAATATTGCATTCAGTGACTGGTGTACAGGGAGATCCAGATTCACTTCAATGTCACAGTTCCCCACTTGCTGGGTCTATATACACTGGTCAGCGTGCCAATGCCATTCCCAGTATTGACTTCTGGTTTTGGAACTCATTGCCCTACATGTACCGAAAGGGCTGCACAGAAATAAACAAAAATGCAGCTTAAGTTCCTTCATAGAGCAACATTTTTCAACCACGCCCTTTTTCAAATGAGAGGCTGCGATTTTATTATTCCAATCAATGTGCACAACATCTCATCTCTCCCATTGGTCTCCACCTGCCACGTATTTTCCCAGTAATTTCACTTGTCTCGGTCACTTTGGAGCTTTTTTACATCCCCCTCACCCACTCACATGCTGTCATCGTTCAGTGCTGTCAGCAGAGTTGGGGATATTGCATTTGAGCCCCTCAACCAAATATATGGTGTGTTTTGGGAATAGCTGGGGCCAAAGCCACGATCCTTGCTATATCCTACTAGTCTTCCATTTAAAAAAAATATTGTTTTATTCCTACTCAGTGTTTCCAGCCAGCTCTCCCATTCTAAAACCATGACCATATATTAGCCTCAATCCCACAGGATTCGAATTCGCACAATAGGCTTGGGGCTTTATCAAAACACTTTCTGAAATTCGACTCGTATTGCATTGAAAGCTTCTCCATAATTTTGCTAAAAGCCACTTTCTCAAATATGACTCCCATTTCCTAAATCTCTGTTGACTTTGTCGATGCCCATTAATGTCAGTCCAATACTTTCTTTAGACCGGTTAGTTGCTAATTTCATTATATTCCCTTTTTCTCGCCAGACTAAAGATCCCTAGTATTGCTAAGAAGTTTTCTTTTTTGTTTTGTTTTCCTCTGTGGTGGCAGACCTGAAGCATTTTGTCCATAGTTCTGCTATTTCCCGGTCCTCAATTATCTGGTATCAAACAGTAAGAAAACTGCACATTTCTTTCTCTTAATTTTGCCATTGACATATTTTCAGAAAATATTACAAGTTCTGTCTTAAAAACTTTGTTAAGAGATTCTTCAGAAACCTATCAATTCCTATTTTAAGGTACTCAGTGATTGACCTTCTACAGCCATACAATCACAGCAGCAAAGATGCTTTATCATCAGAAATACAGCACGGTCTAAATGAGGCCCATTTGCCAACACAATACCCATAACCACACTCGCATCAGATGACTGCCTACAATGGGAAGGTTTGCTCAATCTGCGTGTGTGTGTGTGTGTGTGTGTGTGTGTGTGTTCATCAGAGACTGAGGGAGAGAGTGTGCACGTGCCCGATTGGCGTGGTTGAATGTGAAACATTGTTTGAGAAGGAACGCACATGGAGGAAACTATTTTAAATACGAACCACTGACAGGCTTTTATTTAATCGACAGAGAGAGAATGAGAGAATTTTCATGGACAGAAGAGATAAAGTGTTTGAAAATGTTAAAATAAAAGCATTGCCATAAAAATAGCAATATATATCCGGGTGCACATGAATGACAGTTGGATGGGAGGTTGGTGTGTGTTCGAATCAGATTTGCTTCAACAGGTTTGAAGTCGGGAGCGTCAGCAGCAGATTATTAACTTCATTAAGGCTGTATTTTATAACTCAAAGTTCAAACAGGCGATGAAATAAGCCAATGAGATACATTGTGGAGTGGTGAGTATTTCAAGTTAGAAATGGACAGGGCATGGTGTCAGGAATCAGCTCATGGTCAAATGGATCTCCCACAGTTTTGACTCGCCTGCTTCAGCCGCAGACATTAGTCAGGGATGGGTTGGAAACACTGGAATGAAGTGGAGTTTGTAACCAGAAGAGTAGGCAGTGACCTACATGCTCTTAATATTTAAATAACAAAGACAAAGATGCAGTATCTTGCGGTTATCTGCTGAAACTGAGTAGGTCAACACAGAGACCCATGAGTAACATTGCCAGAGCAGAGGGAGGCAGTAATTGAACACCTTCATTGATATAGTTAGTAGTGGTCTGTAGAGTGAATATCTGGATTCAGAGTTTCAACAGGAACAATAATAGCGGATAGAAGTGTAGACTATATGAAAGAACAGTAACACAGTCATAACTAGTTTATAGAAAAAAATGAACAGTGACACTTACTAGAAACACCAATGACAGCCAGGAAGGGATAATAAAAATATTGAATAATGAGAAGAGCGTAATAGATCTTCGAGGATAATGGCCACCAATAATATGTAGAAAGACACCAAACATTATAGGATAAACTCCTGTCTATTGTTGGAATATTCCAGTCTAATTTTCTCAGATTATGATCCATTGTTGGCACATTCCGGTGTAATGTTCTCAGATTATGATCCATTGTTGGAACATTCCAGTCTAATGTTCTCAGATTCTGATCTCTCCTCCCCCTCTCTCTGGATCTGCTGATCCCTGTCAGTGCTGTCGGTGATGGTCCCGCTTATGTTATGGAATAACACATTGAACGGCGCCCAATTATATTTAAAAGATGGAAACTCTCCACTGGGATAATTAGTATCCATCGAGACTGGCATTAATCACAGTCAATGAACAAATAGGATCAGTTATCCTGTTCCATACATCACTTTTCATATCACAATAAAAGGGAACATTTACTGGTTTTGGATAGAATGGATGAGGGTTGCTGAGAGATGGACCATAAATCTTACAATTTTTATTTATTTTTCCTTGCGTACGAGATTATTAACAGAACACTGCATGGGTCTATATGTGTTCCACTCTGTTTATGAAAGAAAACTGTTATAAAATAACAGATCGGCTACATTAAAAAAAACGTCGGATGGGTAAGTTTCTAGATGCCTGAACGTACAGTATGATACTTACTGACCAGCGTGAGGCTATGCCACGTTTTAATGCCCTGTTTTCAAATCCTTTCATAACTTGAGACAGAGCACTGAGACTGCTGCTCAGCAACAGGCCGAAGCAATTCTGTCCCTATGGACCTCTTACAGAGAGATAAGAGAAGGCCATTCAGCCAAGATTAGCCTGTTGCTACTTGAAAAGGTGGAACTCTGGAATATTAGCACACTTTGCCAAAAAATCATTCAAAATAACAGGATTTGTCGCTGCAGCTGTATGAGGTGTCACTGAGAGGGCACCTGGAGTTCATTGTTTCTGTAACTGAGAAGGGATGGATCTCCATCAGATACAGTTTATTGGTTTCTCGTAATCCAGGGGTTGATGTGTCATTTCATGTCTTGTGGCTATTATACAGGGACAGGAGGATCCCATGCAGTCTCTCGAGCCTGTTACAGAGGAGCAGGAAGTGTTTATTTAACATTTCAAGTCTGTTACGCATAAATATTACGTTTAAACTAGTTATGGAATAGGAAAGACCTGATGTAAACAATAAGGTTCTAACTTTGAACAAGGATAATTTTGAAAGTGTTAGTTGAGCCCTGTGAAAGGCTAATAGGAATACTCGATTTGCAGGTAAAGTGATGGTTGGTAAATGCAAGGCCATCAAAACTTGGTTTCAGAGAGTCCAGAGCCAACGTGTTCCCATTAGTGAGATGGGCAAGGCTGGTGAGTGCAGAGAGTGCTGCATGGGTAGACATATTGATGCGCTGATCAAGGTAAGAAAGGAGGCATATGTCAGGTAAACAGAACTGAAATCAAGTGGATGCCCAGAGGATAAGGGCAGTAAGTGTATAGTCAATGGGGAAATCGGGCTAGAAAAATGTGAATACGAGTTGGCTTTAGAAATAAGGTTAACGAGGTATTGAAGAAATTCTACAAATCCTTTCATGGCAAAAGATTAACTAGGGAGGAATAGGCTACCTTAAAGATCAGTAAGGCTACCTATGTGTGGAACCACAAGAGATGGGAGGGATATGAAACGAGTATTTCTCCTGAGTATTTAATGTGGAGGGAGTTACAAGAGCGAGAGAATGAGGAAATGTTTGGTGATATCTTGAAAAGCTTCTATATTACAAGGATGTGTTGGACATTTTAAAACACATAAAGGTGAACAAATCCTTGGGACCTGATCAGTTGTATCTCAGACATTTGTGGGAAGCTGGGAAAGAGGTTTCTCTGCATTTTGCTGATATATTTGTATCATTGATTTCCACAGGGGAGGTGCCAAAATACTGGAGGGCTGCTAATGTAGTGTCATCATTTAAGAAAGGAAGGAAAAACCATGTAAATATAGACTGGTAAGCCTGACGTCAATTGTGACTAAATTGTTGGAGGGGGTTTTGAGAGAAAGGATGTATACGCATTTGGAAAGACAAGGACTGAAGAGGGCTTTGTACATTGGAGATCACGTCTCACTGACTCGGTGGAATTTTTTGAGGAAGTGATGAAGACGATTGATAAAGACAGGCCAGTGGATGTTGTCTTTATGGAATTCAGTAGGAAAACCAACATGTTCTGTAGACTGGTTAGCAAGGTCAGACTGCCTGGGATCCAGGGAGAGTTCGCCATTTAGATCCAACATCTTCTGGAATATCGGAGACAGGGCGTGACACTGGATATTTGTTCAATGACCTTGGAGACCTGTGACCAGTGGCGTGCCGCGAAGATCAACAGTGAGTCCACTGCCTTTTGTCACTAATACAAATCATTTGCATTTGAGTATTTGAAGTATGGTCAGTAAGCTTGCAGATAATACCAAATTTGGTGGTGTAGTCGACTGTGAAAAATGATATCTCCGAACAAGGGAAAGTTGATTAGGTGAGCCGAGGGGTGGTGGATGGAGTTAAATTTACATAAGTATGAGGTGTTGCATTTTGGCAAGACAAATTAGGGCAAGATATGTAGGTAGGGTTCTGTCGAAAGTTGCCACTCAAAGAGAACTCAATTTAAATTATCGAATACCTACAGTGAGGAAACAGCCTATTCGGCCCATCTAGGCCACACCGACCCCCTAACCAGTATCCTATTGGAGAAACCCCTACCCTATCCCTCTGAGCCTGCATTTCCCATGGCTAATCCACCTCACCTACACATTCCTGGGCACTTGTGGCAATTTAGCATGGCCAATCTACACTTGCCTGGATATCTTTGTACTGTGGCAGAAAACATAGCACCCGGAAGAAACGCACGCAGACACAGGGAGAATGTGCAAACTCCACACAGGCAGTCATTCAAGGATGGAGTGAAACCCAGAACGCTGTGCTCTGAGGTAGTAATGCTAGTCATTGAGCTATTGTGTCACCTTGTGGTGCAGGTTCTCAGTTCCTTGAAAGTGCCGTCACAGGTAGACAGCGCAGTGAAGAAGACACTTGGTGATCTTCCCTTTATTGGTGAGTGCTTTGAGTTTATGTGTTTGCAAGACATGTTGCCCCTGTCCAGGACATGGGTTTGGCCACTTTTGTAATGTTGCCTTTTTTTTCTGGTCTCCCTGCTGTCGGAAAGATGTTGTCAAACTTGAAAGGGTGCAGAAGATTTTTAAGAATTTTGCAGATGTTGGAGGGTTTGAGCTACAGAGAGAGTTTGAATAGGCTGGGGCTATTTTCAAGTGTTAAGGCTGAGGGGTGACCTTAAAGAGGTTTATAAAATTATGAGAGTCATAGATAAGGTAAACAGTCAATGTCTTTATCCCAGGATAGGCGAGTCCAAAATTACAAGTCGAAGGTTTAAGGTGAGAGGGGAAAGATTTATAAAGGTAAATGAGGCACAACACTTTCAAAGAGAGACTGCTGTGTGTATGGAATGAGCACCCAAAAGAGGTGGTGCACGCAGGCACAGTTACACCATTTAAAAGGCATTGGAATGGGTATGCGCATGGGAAGGGTTTAGAGGGATATGAGCCAAGTGCTGGCAAGGGGGACGAGATTAATTTACGATATCTGGTCAGAATGGACAACTGAATCGAAGGGTCTTTTTCCGTGCTGTACATCACTGAGACTCTGTTGCCTCTTGACTGTGTAACACAGGAACAGGAAGAGGCTATTCAGCTTCTGAATTCCGACAGTCAGCTTGTTTGCACAATTACTGACAAAAATACATCATTCAGATTTTGATGGTGTTTTACAGAAACAGGAGAAAGACTTTTAGTCAAGAGAAGCTGTAAGGAATGTGAAGTGGCCATTCAGTCCCTCAACGCCAGTCCACAGGAGCAGCAGGTGAGCACAGAGAGATTGGAGCCTGTTAGTCAGCAGCAAGTGGAGGACATCTATTTTCACAAACTTTGGATTAGGAGGGATCACTCAGTTGCTCGAGACTGGGACACAGGAACAGGAGGGAGTCACTCAACTGCTCGATACTGGGACACAGTAACAGGAGGCAGTCACTCAACTGCTCGAGTCTGGGACACAGGAACAGGAGGGAGTCATTCTACAGCTCGAGTCTGGGACACAGGAACAGGAGGCAGTCATTCAACTGCTCGACACTGGGACACAGGAACAGGAGGCAGTCACTCAACTTCTCGATACTGGGACACAAGAACAGGAGGCAGTCACTCAACTGCTCGAGATTGGGACACAGGAACAGGAGGGAGTCACTCAACTGCTCGAGACTGGGACACAGCAACAGGAGGCAGTCACTCAACTGCTCGAGATTGGGACACAGGAACAGGAGGCAGTCACTCAACTGCTCAAGACTGGGACACAGGAACAGGAGGCAGTCACTCAACTGCTCGAGATTGGGACTCAGGAACAGGAGGCAGTCACTCAACTGCTAAAGACTGGGACACAGGAACAGGAGGGAGTCACTCATCTGCTCGAGACTGGGACTCAGGAACAGGAGGCAGTCACTCAATTGCTCTAGACTGGGACACAGGAACAGAAGGGAATCACTCAACTGTTTGAGACTGGACACAGGAACAGGAGACAGTCATTCAACTGCTCGAGACTGCGACACAGGAACAGGAGGGGGTCACTCAACTGCTCAAGACTGGGACACAGGAACAGGACGCAATCACTCAACTGCTCGAGACTGGGACACAGGAACAGGAGGGAGTCACTCAATTGCTCGAGACTGGGACACAGGACCAGGAGGCAGTCACTCAACTGCTCGAGACTGGGACACAGGACCAGGAGGCAGTCACTCAACTGCTCGAGATTGGGACACAGGAACAGGAGGCAGTCATTCAACTGCTCGAGACTGGGACACAGGAACAGGAGGCAGTCACTCAACTTCTCGATACTGGGACACAAGAACAGGAGGCAGTCACTCAACTGCTCGAGATTGGGACACAGGAACAGGAGGGAGTCACTCAACTGCTAAAGACTGGTACACAGGAACAGGAAGCAGTCACAGGAGCTGTGCAGACAGCACTGGTTCATTCATATATAACCCCAGACTGTTGCATTGTTCGGTAACACTGTTAGATTCCTGCCCAGTGTGGGGAAACTTGCAGCCAATGCTGTCAGTGACAGGATGTGCAGCTCCCTTCCATTTACGGCTTTATATATTCGTTGCGCCTTGACGAGGTGTGCTGTGGGTGTGAAAATCACTGGGAGTGAGAGATGTAAATTGAAACAGTTTCAATACCAATAGTTCCGACTCAGGTGCATACTACTCCAGTATTGAAAGATGAAATAACTGAGATAATGTCCAGTGAGGTTTTGTGGATGGTGCAAAGAAGTAAGAGGGGGATGGTGATGTTATAGTGGTTGCACGATTAGCCTCCAAATAATCAATGGGAAGTAGAGAAACAAATATGCAGGGAGACTGAGGAGACTTGCAGGAGCAATGGGTTTGTCACAATAGGTGTTTTAATTATACTAACATAGACTGGGACTTCCAGAGGTTTAAGGACTAAGATGGAAAGAAATTAGTTAAGTGTGTTCAGGAAAGTTTCCACAAGCAGCATATAGAGGGTCCTACTCGGGAGGGGACAAACCCGACCTACTGTTGGCACATAGGGCAGGATAGGTGACAGAAGTAACGTGTGCAGCATTTACCACTTAAAATAGTTATGGGAGGGATAAGTTTTAAATTGGGGCGAGGTGAATTTTACTGGAAGTAGACAGGGACTTGCAAACATTGATTGGAGAAGCTTGTTTCCAGGCAACAGGATCTCCGGTAAGTGAGAAGCCTTTAAAAGTGAGATAACGCGAGTTCAAGGTCGATATGTTCCTGTGAGTATGAAGGGAAAGTGAGGCAGGAAGAAAGAACCCTGGATGACAAGAAATAATCAGGCTCTAGCCAGCAAAAAGGACGGCTCAGTTTCAGGTAGCTGGAATCAATGGAATCTCTGGAGAGACACAAGGGATAAAGGAGTTTACTGAAGAAGGAAATCAGGAGGGCGAAAAGGGTGAACACATAGCCTTGGCTGAAAAATTAGGGTGAATCCAAAGATGTGCTTTCAATATCGTAAAGAAAAAGAACGACTAGAGAGAAAATAGGACGTCTTAAAATCCAAAGTGGGCATTCATGTGTAAAACCACAACAGACGGGCGAGGTCCTCAATTTCCCCTCTGTGTTTACCACGAAGAAAGACATGAAGATCTTTGACCTTTGGGGGTGTGGGGGTGGGGGTTAGTTGTCATATCTTGATACCGTTAATATCACAGTAGAGGTGCTGTTGGACATATTAGAATGCATTAAGTCAGATAAATCTCTTGGTCCTGACCAGATATATCCAAGAGACTGCAAGAGGCGAGAAAAGACAGGTCAGGGGCCAAGGTCCCGGAAGATTGGGCAGGAGCAAATGTTGTGCCCTTATTCAAGAAGGGCTGCATAGAAAAACGTGGGAAGTATGCACCAGTATGCTTCACACGTGTTTCCGGTAAACCACTAGAGAAGGTTCTGAGAGATAAGATGTGCATGCATTTGGAAAGACAGAGTTTGACTTGGAACAGTCAGCATGGCTTTGTGCATGGCGGATCATGCTGTACAAATTTTGTTTGGGTTTTTTGAGGAAGTGACCAGAAAGGTTGACGCGGGCAGGGTGGTGGACACAGTCTATATGGATTTCAGTCAGGCCTTTGATAAGGTTCCACATGGTAGGCCGCTCTGGAAGGTTAGATTGCATGAACTCCAAGGTGAACTGGCAAATTGGCGACACATTTGGCTTGGCATTAGGAAGCAAATGGCTATGGTGGAGGGATGCTTGTCGGACTGGAGTCCTGTGACAATTGGAGTGCCTCAAGGATCGGTGCTGGGCCCATTGCTGTTTGTGATCTATATCAATGATCTGGACGGTGGTGCACAACGTAAGGTTAGTAAGTTTGCAGATGACACTAAAATAGGAGGGATCCAATGAGGAACATTACCATAAATTGTAGCAATACCTTGATCGGCAGCAGAAGTGGGCTGAGAAATAGCATGTGGAGTGTAACATAGATAAGGGTGACGTCTTGCATTTTGGAAAGTCAAATCCAGGTAGGAGTTTAATGATGAATGAGAGAGCCTTAAGGAGTGTAGTGGAATAAAGAACATTAGAGATCAGGTGCACGGTTGTCTGAAATTTGAGTCACAGATACACAGGACAGTGAAGAAGACTGTTGGCACACTGGCCTACATCAGGGCATGGAGTATCGAAGTTGGGTCATTATGTTGCAATTATACAGGATATTGGTAAGGCTGCAGTTGGAGTATAGTGTTCAGTTTTGTTCACCTTGCTCTAGAAAGGATATTATTGAACAAGGAATAGTGTAGAAGAAATTTCAGAGATGTTTCCTGGGCTAAAGGGTTTAAGTTATAGGGAGAAATTGGACAGGTTAGAACTTATTTCTTTACAGCCTAGGAAACCGAAGGGGGTTCTTATCGAAGTGTATATAGTTTGCGAGAAGATTTGTAGCTCGGGTGCTCATTGTTGTGGTTCTGTCCACCGAGCTGGCAATTTGTGTTGCTGACATTTCAGCGGACAGCTGGAATTGACAGCCGGGAGTGGCAGATACAAACTACTGTAAATGCCGGAGGAAACATCACAGAAGTGCTTCACAGGAGGTTCCCAAGCACTGAGGATGTCACCTAGACATGGTCTCTCTAATGAGAGTTCTTTGGGACTCTATTCTATTAATGTTACCATTTTATTTTTTTTTAAAAAGTAATTTTATTGAAGAGATTTTTAATATTATAATAACCCATTAACAACACAACTCAAATAACTGAACAAAATTACACGCATGTACATGTACATACAAAACAAGTTAAAAACACTAAATGGACAGAAGAAAAACAAAAATAAACAATAGTCAGGGTAAATATAGGATGGTAGGGGAATGGGTCTGGGTGGGTCGAAGTCGACTTGTTGGGCCCAAGGGCTTGTTTCCACACTGTAGGGATTCTATTAATTCTAAATAATGAATAAATAGTACAGCTCAGCATAACAAAACGATAGCTCTCGTTCTTCAAGAGCATTAACTGATACGCATTTTTATGTTCATAATTGTTCCTCACTTGATATTAGATCCATTAGACAATATCGTCATGGCTATATAAAAGCCCTTCTTAATGTGACAGATAAACCTGCATTGTGGTAATCCAAAAAATATATCTTATATAAATCTCTGTTTTTTGATGCACCAAACTGGTGAGAAAGTCCAAAGGGATATTCTCCATGAAGAACTTACGACGACCCAACAGATCCGGGTTTTCAGCCATCCAACACAATAGAACATGTTTCCTAGTACAAAAAGTAAGGATTTTTTTCCCTTATGTGCATCTGCATAAGGAACCCTGAGAAGGCCCAGGAAAGGAAAAAACGGATCCATCTCTAATTCAGTCCCCAATACCTATTCTATCAGAGCTACCACAGTGCTCCAATATATATGAAGCCTGCAGCAGGACAACAAGCAATGAGTAAGAGTGTCTGTAGTCATTCTGCATTTACGATATGCTGAAGATAATCCCATTTTGCATTTTGAGAGTCAATCTGTGTCAGATAGACCCTATGAAGAATTTTCAACTGCATGGAATGGGTCCTATTACAGATCAAAATCCTTCGAGCATTTTCACAAATATCCTCCCATCTCTCCGAGGGATTCTGAAACCCCAACTCTCTCTCTCGCAGGCATCACAAAGCTGCACAGTCTCATCTGAGGGGACACACTCCAACTAGTGATAATGGGTACTGACAGAGAGTGCATTCTAAGCAACAAGCACCCACTTCTCTCTATCGGATCTGTGAGAGTCTTTTAAAGCTGTATTTTTAAAAAAATCAAATCTCTGATCTGGAAAAAAAAAGCAGAAGACGTCTTCAGTAGGTAGTCCATACTTCCGAGTTATTTGAATGATGTCATTCATTCTCCCTCAAATAACACGTGGTGGCTCAATAGTTAGCACTGCAGCATCACAGCACCAGGATCCACAGATGTGCAGGTTAGATGAATTGGCTATTGATAAATCACCCATAGTGTTCAGGGATGTGTAGGTTGGAGCATTAGTCAGGGTAAATAAAGGATGGTAGGGGAATGGGTCGGGGTGGATCGAAGTCGACTTGTTGGGCCCAAGGGCTTCTTTCCACACTGTAGAGATTCTGTTAATTCTAAATCACTCAAGCATGTTACACCCTGGCTTCCCACAGTTTAAACATGGAATCTATTATCCGCGGTTGGCAACTCGGTGTTACCAATTGTAGGGCTAAGAAACATGGTTTTGGCTATATTGCCCTCGATCTGACGCATTGTCATTCATGTTTGAACAGTATTGATAACTATTGGGTTATGAGAATACTCCACAATGTCATTTTTTCTCAGAAAAACAGACTAATAAGGATTCAATTTCTCTGAGAGGGTTCAATATCTAACCATAGTGACGCTGAGTCCTCAGTGGCTCAGACACTAACATGAGATAACAAAGAGCTTAATTGATAGATTTTAATCTGGGAATCTACTCCCCACACTCTGTGAGGTAGTTGCAATTTGGTTAGCTTGATAAAGAGTCGCTTATGGTGCCAAAGAAAAGAGCTAAACCAGCCATTAAGTCTCCCAAATATCTGTCTGGGAAACATCAAAGGAATAATTCACCCGGGTATAGCAAATAAGGAAGGACATTCATTTTAAAAACAACCATCCGACCTAGCCAGGATATTGGAAATGCCTCCCATCTTTGAAGGTCGTGCTTAATTTTGTCAAACAAATGGACATAGTTCACGTTAAATAAGTGATCAAAGATGGATGTAATGAATATACTGAAATAGGGAAACCACCCCCGTAACCAATTAAAAGGAAACCAGGATTTGCCTTCAACATCAGGTATTTCCCTGAGACCTTCCATAGGCATGGCCACAAACTTTGTAAAATTAATCTTATAGCCTGAAAAGGTGATAAGCGAATTAATGCATTGCATCACGTGAGCTGCCAAAAACATAAGACCCTCAACTGCAGACAACATAATCTTATGTTACTTCTATCTTACTTCTGGGGCAGGTATGTTGGGGTAAGATTTCCAATTGTGGAGGATGCCACTGAATCTAAGATTGTAGCAGGGATGGGGAAGAGATCAACCGTTGTGTGCCATTTCTGCGGGTTAAAGGAGAAAATAAAATCCCTACGTGTGAGGTAGATCTGCCTCCAGACATCCACCAGCTCTAGTTCTTCCAGAGAACTAATTGCTTGCATTATAATGAGGGTTTTGGGGGACCTTTGGACATTCTGTCCACTGTGGGGCATAAGGCAATTGAAATCTCCTTCTATAGTAATCTGCCACGATGCAAGATGACTGAATTTGGAAAATGCATCTACCAGGATTTTAAGAGGGTGCACCGGGGGGGGCAATAACCTTTCAAAATACTGTATTATTTCCCATAGTTCAAGATTCTTGGGATGAGGATCCTTCCGTGAATGTCTAATACAATCCAATAATTTAAATGGAAGATTATTCTTCACTAGTATGGATTCTCCCCTACTCCTAGTATTAAAAGATGAGAAATAAATCTGATCAAACCCACCCTGCTGTAACGTCAAATGTTCCTTGCTATCAAGGTGCATCTCCTGCAATAGGACAACATCCACCCTCTCTTTTTGAAGATTAGAAAGTACATTTTTCCTCTTGACTGGCAGATGGCGCCCCTTAATGTTCCAGGTACAACATTTAAGCACATCATTTTCCATAACACACTGTAGCAACATTTCAACTCTAAAGTTTCACATCAAATTAGACATCGCTGATCATTAATGAAAAAAAGACTCATAGAGCCTAAAAACAGTACAAACTAAAACTAATACAACTAAAAAGCTCTCAAAACGTTCCAAAGCTAAACACATAAAAAAACCAAAGAACGAAATAAAATCCAAAGTGCCAATGACACTTGATTGGGGAATTTACCACCCACCGCCCACTGGGGACGCTTACATATCTCAAAACTTTATTTTGTGCTCGCTACCAATAAGGAATCCAGGGCAATTAACAACAAAAATCGGGCTTGAACTGCCCTTTGCTCGGCACTTAGTCATCACAACTACCTTTGTAACTCCCTCCAGCTTGAGCTGCACCCCAGATACATGCAAAGAAAGACAAAAAGGAGTAATACTACTGAAGAAGTTAAAACTGAGTACTCTACCCATCCCCGACTATAATTTAATACTGGTTAATCGCAGAAAAATCCAACAAAATTTCTTTAAGAGAGAAACATGATTATCTAAATATCCAACTTACTTTAAAATGTCCACAAAGTTTTTGCTTTCTCTGGAGAGTCAGACGGGTTCACGGAGACATTCAAAGTAATACAGGGCACCGCTGGGAACAGTTAGGAATACTGAATCCCGAGTTCCCTTACTCTCCTCTTGATATCATCAAAAGATTTTCTTTCCTGAGTCACCGCCGCTGAAAAGTCCTAACAGAACATAATCCTGGAGCCCTCGTGAATTAAACCCATCGGATCTTTCCCCTGGGTTCTAAAGCTTCCATCAGTCATTGTTTGTCCCCATAATTATGTAATCATGCAAGGACAGGATGAAGGCGTTGGTCTGAGTCTGACTTCCGCGCCGTAACCGATGAACTGTCTCACTCTTCACCCGTCCCTCCTCAGTTTCGAAGTGAAGGGATCACTGCAGCCAGTTCTTGAAAAAACTCACCAGCTGACCACCTTCTGTCTCCTCCAGCAAACCGACGATGTGAATATTCTTCGTCCTACCCCTGTTCTTGAGGTCGTCATCTTGTTCAGTTAAGGTGCAGATCTGTTTTTCAAGGGCGAGGATCCTCTCCTGAGATGTATCGATCACGGTCTCTGTCGCTTCAGTTCGGCGCTTGGCATCGTATGTTCCGTTTCCAAGGCTGTCAAGTTGCTGCTCATGTTTTTGGAGCACGGCTGAGAGCGGCTCTAGCCACGGCTGAACTGTTCATCAATCATGCGTTCAATCATTTCACATAACTTGATGAACTCAGTGACCAAGGCCTGGTGACTAACTGGGTCCATGGAACGAGCAGAATGGGTTGCAGCTACAGCCTCAGGTATGCTCGATGCTTCTGACGGGTGCACCACTTGTTGGGACTTACTCGATCCTTTCCCCGTGTTTTGTCATTGCCCTTTGACAAATCGGGAGTAGTAAAGATTCTATCGCTCTTTTAGTGTTGAATTTTTAGTAAATGGGTGGGTTAGAGAATCACTTTGCCCGTGTGTTGATGCAGAGCCCAGCAAAGCAGACCTTCTGGATCCCCGCCGTCTAGTATTCCCCCTTAACATTTTATCGATGTTGTCATTTCATTTTCCATTATATTCCTGGAGGTTCTGAAGCCGTGCTATTTGATACCACTGTCTACATTTCCCCCCACACAGCACATTGCTGCCCATTCCTCGATAATCCTTGACTCTGTTGTTATTTATGAACCTTCCATCTGTGCCTCAAAAATATTCAGTATCTCTGCCCCCAATCCTCCGTGGGGAAGAGTGTTCCAAAAACTCACAGCACTTTGAGAAAACAGTTATAAACATTTTGATCTGAGTGTGAGATTAGTTTTTTGTGTCTCCTTATCTGAGAAAGGATATAATTACATTGGAAGCAGTTCAGAGATATTTCATGTCACGTATTCCTGAGATGAAGGGCTTATATTACGAAGGCTTTAACAGGTTACTCTTGGAATGAGAGAAAAAATACTTGAGGAGAGTGGATCAGGTATATACTCACTGGGTGTTTGTATCGTCCAAATTTGTTGTCATTGTCATAGAACCTCTACAGTGTGGAGACAGGACATTCCGTCCATTAAGTCCACGCTGACCCACCAAACAGCATCCACCTGTACGTGCCCCCTCCCCCCCCCCCCAGTCTTATCCATGTAACCCTGCATTTCCCATAACTAACCCATCTAACCTACACATCCCTGGGCACTAATGGCAATCCACTTTAAACTGCACATTTTGGAATGTGGCAGGAAACTGGAGCACTTGGAGGAAACCCACACAGGTATGGGGAGAATGTCCAACCTCCAGATAGAGGGTCGCCCGTGGTTGGAATTAAACCCAGCTCATTGGTGTTGTAAGGCAGCAGTGCTGCCAACAGACCCAACATACACCTCCGTTAGTTCTGTTAGTAACTTGTGGCTGACTAAGGAAATCTGCCTGACTTGTTCTTATCACTGAATCTGACCCAGTCTGAGACCTTTATCATCGGTCATATCACCAACCTGGTTACATTTAACATTTGTTGTGAGCAGTGGAAGAGTGGGACTAGGAAAGGAAACAGTGACACCCTCCATCCTCAGTCACAACTGGAAAGAGAAAAAAAATCACAAAGTGAGAATTCATTCAGTGGGAATTCTCTTTCTCAGAAGTTTGGGTTGGCAGAATCTTTAAATTATATCGAGGCTGGCTTCATCTGATTATCCATACATAGGTAAATCAGGGATAATGGTGCATGGAGAGAAAAGGGCAGCTGGGACCACAATGAGATGAACCACGAGTTTATGTACTGTTGGACTAGTGTCAAAGGGCCGAATGGCCTGCTCGTGTCCCTTAGCCCTATGTTCTGATGTTCCATTCAGCCCTTCGGACCTGATACACAGGGGCAGATCAAGGCCACTCTGATGGTTATGTGCAGTTTTGGCAATGTACTTGGAAAATCCAGGCTGGGTCAGGAAGTGAAACTCACTCCCAATCCCTGTTTCCAGGCTTCCCCTTTCTGCAACGTCTGCTCCAGATGTGGGTCGTGTTACAGACCCAGATTTACTGTGAATACTGCCCCCATACCCCACCCAGTGTTAACTCACACAAATCCACTGCTCACCCGAATGTAGCAGTACATAGCACAACTTCCAGGAAAATAACCTGTTACTTTGCAAAAGCATAACGTGAAATTAATAAATAGGAGCAAGAGTAGGCTATTCGGCCCCTCAAGCTCGCCCTGTCATTTAATACGAACGTGGCTGATCTACTCCAGGTCTAACTCCACTTTCTCGCCGACTCCTTGTATCTCTGCACACCTCTCGGTCAGGGAATTCCAGACATTCACTACCTTCTGAGAGAAGTCATCACTTTGCATCTCAGATAGAAATCGATGTTCCATGTTTGGTATCTATGTCCTCGAGTTCGAGACTCCACTCAGGAATGGTAACAACATCTCAACATCTAACTTCGGAAGTCCCTTCTGTGTCGTGTAATTTTCAGCAGTATAACTCCACATTCATTTAAACCCCAATGAATAATCTCCTCACCATTTTAGAGATTCTCAATAAAACAACCCTTTCATTCCTGGAAGCCGGCTAATGAACCTACCTAGTTACTTGCTGCATCAGCATGCTGACTTTATGTTTCATACACAGGAACCCTCCAATCCTTTGTATTGTTCTTTTTCTGGAAGTACTCTCCATTAAATAACAGCCTGCCTTTTGATTCTCAGTGTCATCATCAAACTCGGATGCACATTGCACTCAGCTCCCTCCTTCAGACTATCAGTATAGAGTGTAAATAACTGATGCTATTGGACTGATAGCCGTGGTCCTCCAGCAGATACACCTTTATCATGAAGATCTATTAACCCTGACTCTCCGATTTCTATGTGCTAACCAATCATCATCCCGTGTTAATACATTTTCCATCATCCTACGAGCTTCTATCTTGTGTCAGAACTTTTATTTTGTAATACATTGTGGAAAAACTCTGGAAAGCCTGGTCTCTACCAGATCCCCTTTATCAAGTCCGCTTGTTACATTCTCAGGCCTCTCCAGAAATACTTTGCATGATTTTACAGGGCAAAATATAATTTCACTTTCACAAAACCATTGTGAACCTGCGTGAAACTTTTCTAAATATCCATGCTGGCCAGGTTTTCCAAATTAAGCTCGTCCCATATGCTTTCATTTGATCCATATGCCTCTAAATGTTTACTATCCATATGTTTGTCCAAATGAGTTTTAAATGTTTTACCTGTACTGGCATCAACCACTCTTACTCTGGCAGCTCATTCCATACTCACACCACCCTCTGTGTAAAAACATTGGCCCCTGAGTCCCTTGTAAATCTTCCCTCTTTCACCTTAAACCTATGCCTTGTATGGCTGAACTCCCCCATCCTGTAGAAAAGACCTTGGCTATTCACCCTATCGATATCTCTCATGATTTTAGAAACTTCTATAATGTCATCCCTTAACCTTCTACACTCAATCCAATACTAACTTCAAGAACAAGCATTTAAAGATAAATACTGCAAATTTGAAACCATATTAAACATGACAGGTAAACAATACTCAGCCCAAACTTCATACTGTGATTTGTTTTTTCTCCCTATTACAAAACTAAGGCAGCATGAAACGCTTACTAGTGCCAATAAGAAGTCAAGCACCTGATATCCTTTGGCTAAAGGAAGTGATGATCTCGACAGTAAAAACGTATTTATGGCCAGATCTATATAATGCTATATAGTCAATATTCTCCCTCCTGGCCTCCCTATGACCTTGTGTGATTGTGTCTTCTTTATCTTCAACTCAACAGAGAGAACCCCTTTCCCCATTCACACCTTAATTTAAACCCATTTTATATCATCTTCACATTCACCACTGCTAAAAGCCGGTTTATCTTTGCCACGCCCTCTATTCCCTGTCACCAATCTCCCACCTCTGGCAAGATATTAAAAAGCCAAGTTTCCAATGCTTTTCAGTTGTGAAGACGTATCACACTGGGCTTGAAATACTAATGCCGTTTCTCTGTCTCTGCTGACAGACCTGTTGAGTTTCTCCAGAAATGAATAAGCACAGAACAATTTTTCACAAAACAAGTAACTATGGATACTGGGAATAAAAATACCAAAATTGCTTGAGAAACTGAGAGCTTTGTAGAATGTCACTGGACCTGAAAGTTTAATACTGCATTCATTCCAGAAGATGCTGCAATTTCTTCAGCAATTTCGGTTTTTGGACAATTTCCAAAGAAGGATGTCAAAGATGCTCAAACATCCTGTCCAACTAGGAGTGTCGTACACTGGGAACTGAACAATAACGCATGGTGCACAAGTTCCTTGACTCTGAATCTACATAAGTCTGGCATCACTGACACTACAGAGCTCTTAATCATGGTCAGGGAGAATAACAGAGGGAAACACATTCAATTCAAATACAGAAGTTGACATTGTGGAAGAGAAACGATTTAGATTATTACTTTAAATGGATTGAGTTAAAGTAACAAATTAGAGGAGTGACACCAGGGAGAGGCCCTCAGCAGAATGAGAATATGAAAATGCAAGCGTTACCGCATCAGAAACCAGGTTAGGTACAGAATACAGGGCTGATGGGTGAATGGGTCTCGGTGTGAACTAGGGGACAGTCAGTAGAATTGAATTGTAGATATTGTAACTCAAACTGGTTTGTCATTTGATGCTGTAGACCACAGCAGCAGCAGAAACAGAATTGTATTCAATGACAATCTGTAACATTTTCCCGACGATAATTCATCAGTCTAACATTACCATGAAGCCGATCCATGGTTCAGTGATGAGTGTGGGTGAACATGCCAGGGTCGGAATCACGTGAACCTAAACTTGTTGACAACCCATTAAAGCTACCACACTTAACTGGTTACATTCCGACCAGCAGAACTAATGTCTGATGGAGAGGGGAAATGATCCCAAGACTAACAGATCAGATCTAAGCTCTGTCGTCCTGCCAAATGCAAACATAAATGTCGATGGACGATTAAACAATTTACTGGAGCAGAATACCCCACAAATACTTTCATCCTAAATATCGGAACAGCTCTGTACGTCAACGAAAAAAGTCAAGGATGTGTTGTCTGCACTATCCTCAGCCAGACGTGTTGAGTGAATGATGATCCACCTTACACTCATCGTGATTCCCACAGAATCACAGATGGTAGTGTTCAAACAATTCGATTTTCTGCCCGTGACATGAAGAAACAGCTGAACACAGTAGATACGACAAAGGCAATGGGCCCTGACCCCATTCCTGCAATAGGACTGAAGATTTGTGCTGCACAACAAGCCGTGATCCTGGGGAAGCTGCTTCATTCCAGCTCCAACTCTGACATCTCTCTGGCAATATAGAAAATTATTCAGCTATGTCCAGTCCGTGAATAGGAGAATAATTACAATCTGACCTTTTCCACACCCTCAGTCAAATCATGACAGTCAAATTGGTGGGAATACTTTTCCATGGAGCTGTCAAGTAGCACCGAAGTAATCAGGACAGTGTGGTTTCCGATAGGTCCCCATGTGGAGATGGTGCTGTAGTGGACATATCATTGGATTACAAATCCAGACTAGGCCAATGCTTTGGCAGCTGGTGGAAGTTCAAAATAATTAATAAAATATCGAGACCTAAAATCTGGTGTCAGTAATAGTGATCTTGTATCCAATGTTTATTGTTAACATCAATCTCCTACACCAATGTACTTTCAGGAAGTCAATCTCCTGTGCTTTCTTGGTCAGGCCGAAAAGTGACTCCAGACGCACAGACATGGTCCCTGAATCGGCCAAGTGAGACACTCATTCGTATCAAACTACTCCGAGGTCTTAAAGGATAAAACCTGACAGAACACCCGGCATCAACCTCGTTAAAGGAAAGGGAATGGGAAACACAGTCCTGTTGACCCTGCATAGACATCCTTCCTAACATCTGAGAGATTGTGACCACATTTAGATTTGGTTAGATTACTTACAGTGTGGAACCAGGCCCTTCGAACCAACAAGTCCACACCGACCCGCCGAATCGCACCCACCCAGACCCATTCCCCTACACCTAACGCTAAGGGCAATTTAGCGTGGCCAATTCACCTAACCTGCACATTTTTGGACTGTGGCAGGAAACCGGAGGAAAACCACGCAGACACGGAGAGAATGTGCAAACTCCACACAGTCAGTCGCATGTTTAGGGAATGGAACCCGGGTCACTGGCGCTGTGAGACAGTTGTGCTAATCACTGTGCTGCCAAGGCTTTTGCACAGAGCTTTCCCACAGATTGCACAAAAACATCGGGAGAGGAGGAGGTCATTCAGCACATTGAGCTTTCCCCATGCTATTTCATGGCCGAACATCTTCTCAATGCTGTTTTCACCCCACAATGTTCGTATCTCAAAATATGTTTAAACATTATGAAATATAGTGCCTTCGGCCCATCAATATATAGGGGGTTCTCTGACAAAAAGTACGATTTGACTGCAATGCGATTCGTGAACCGTTTCCTATAAAGTGAACTGTCATCCCTGCTTCAAAGCTGTCACACCCTGTCAGAGGTTTATATATCTCACTGAACTTTCCACACATTTTCCTAAAGCCCAGTCACCCCAAACTCTGCTCCCACAACTAACCTGTCACCAGAGATCAGTCTGGCCATCCTTCACTGCACTCCCTCAATGGCAGGGTTGCCCTTTATTAAGTAAGATACCAAAACTGCACACAACAGTGCACAATTTTCGAGATGGGGTCTCACCAAGGCCCTGTACAGTTGCAGTAAATGACCCTTACTTCTGTATTCTAAATCCCGCTGAAATGAAGGTGAATAAACCATTTATCTTCCTACTTGTTTTCTGCTCCTGCAATATTGCTTTCAGTGACTGGTGTACAGGGAGATCCAGATTTTGTTCAATGTTACAGCTCCCACATGCTGGGTCTATGTACACTGTGTACAGCGTGCCAATGCCATTCCCAGTATTGATTTCCGTGATCAGAACTCTCTGCCCTACATGGACTCAGAAGGCTGCGCAGAAATAAACAAAAATGCAGCTTAAGTTCATCTATAGATCAACATGTTTCAATCAATCCCTTTTCAAATGATAGGCTGCCATTCAATTGATCCTACCAAAGTACACAACCTCTCATCTCTGCATTGCTCTCCATCTAACAGGTATTTGCCTAGTCACTGCACTTGTCTCAATCACCTTGGAGCCTTATTTACATTCCCCTCATCCAACTACAAGCTGATATCATTTAGTGTTGTCAGCAGACTTGGGAATATTGCAATTGAGCCCCTCAACCAAAGATGTGATGTGTATTGGGAATAGCTGGATGCCAAATCTCGATCCTTGTTATATCCTCCAAGCCTTCCATTCAAAAAACATGGTTTTATTCCTACTCAATGTTTCCTGCCAGCTCTCCCATTCTAAAATACAAACAATATATTAGCCCCAGTCCCATAGGATTCAAATTTGCACAAAAGGCTTGGGGCTTTATCAAAAATCTTTCTGAGATTTCCAATCGTATTGCGTTGATACCTTCTCCATAATTTTGCTAACAGCTACTTTCTCAAATGTGATTCCTATTTCATAAACCTCTGTTGACTTTGTCTATGCCCATTAATTTCAGTCCAATATTTTCTATTGAACGTGGATAATTTCATTCCATTCCCTTTTTCTCACCAGGCTAAAGTTCCCTAGTATTGCGAGGAAATTTTATTTTTGTTTTTCTTTCTTCTTCTGTGAAGGCATAACTGAAGTATTTGCTCCATTGATCTGCTATATACCTGTCCTCAATTGCCTGGTATCAGACTGTAAGGAAGCTACACCTTTTTCTCTTAATTGTGGCATTGACGTATTTTCAGAAGATATTACAAGTTCACTCCGAGACACTGTGATAAGATATTCTTCAGAAACTGATTAATTCCTATCTTAATCTACTGAATGATTGAGCTTTCACAGCCATAGAATCACAGAAGCACAGACTCTGCACTATCATAAATACAGCACGGTCTACATTAGCCCCACTTTCCAATACAAAACCGGTCGCTGTGAATCGTACGGCATTTCAGGTGCACAACAATGCATTTTCTAGGTTTTGACGTAACCATGACAATTCCCCTCTCACGAAGTGCATCCCAGACCCCAACATACTTTGTGTGAAAAACAGTCCTCATATTCTCACTAAGTCTCAAACCCTTCACTTCAAAAGTCTGTCCCTTTGACTAAAAGGACCAGCTGCTGTCTGTCCACCCGGTCCATGTCCCTCGCAATCTTATCCTCCTGATTCACGTCCCCCTTAGCCTTCTCTGCTCCAAACTAAACAACCCGAGCTTATCCTGCCTCTCTCCATAGCTGATATGCTCCATCCAAGGGAACATTCTGGTGAATCCCCTCTTCACCCACTCCAGTGCACTCACATCCTTCCTTTTATGTAGCTCCCAGAGCTACACACAGTATTCCATCTTGGCTAACAAAAGTTCCACATAGCTCTTATAATCTATGCTTCGATGTGTGAAGGCTGTGTTTACGCTCCCGTACGCTTTCTCAAATTGTGTGTTACCCTGTCCAGCGACACTCAGGGATGTGTGGAGAAGCACACTCTGAGCTTCCTATTGTGCTGCCATTCATTGATTCCTTCCCTGCCTGGTTCCTTCTTCCAAAGTGCATGACCTCATGTTTATCAGGGTTACATTCCATCTACTATTGATGTGACCATCTGACCATTCCATTGTATCTTCCTATAACATAAGACATTCCTTCTCACTGCCAACCACCCGGCTAATCTTTGTATCAAACTTACTTATGGCACCCCCACCCCTCGTCCAGATTCACAGCTGCATCCTTTATGATAAGGTTTAAAATCAGGAAACACCAGCTTATAGTCCAACAGGTTTATTTGGAGGCACGAACTTTTGAAACGCTGCTTCTTCATCAGGTGGTTGTGCGCTTGGATGAAGCACTTCGAAAGCTAGTGCCGCTGAAGAAATCTTTGGACTGTAACCTGGTGTTATGCAATTTTTAGCTTTGTCCACCCCAGTCCAACACTAACACTTCCGAATCAGAAATATTAAGAGACACAGCACTGATCCCCGAGGTACACAATTGGACACTAGCCTCCAATCGCACATCAGCCTTCTACCACCACCCTCTGTCTCCTACCACTAAAGTTGATTTGGTTGCGACTTGGCTACTCACTAATGAGTCCTACCTGTTCCCTGGTTATTCTGTTCCACTGGACACACTTGGAGAATATCTGGCGATTCTCCCTAATCTTGCCTGTCAGTAGGTTCCCATGCCCCTGTGTTAGTTAGTCCCCTCCAAGTGAAGATTTTCCACCTTATTGCAGCCTTAACTGGCCTGTCCCAGATCCTGCCATTATTTGCCTTGAATGTGGAATAGACAGCGAGGGGAGCGTTCTGTTAATTGCCAAGTTGTCATATATTTTGTGAATTTTCTAAATTCACTGTGACCCACCTCTCATTGCTTGAAACTCTAGAGACCACAGACCGAGTTTCCTCATCAGGCAATCTCACCATCTGAAGGATTAATCTGCAGAATTTCCATTGCACTTCCTCTGCGGTCAGCATTTTTTTTTCTGAGATTCGGTCACCAAAACTGTACACAATACTCCAGGTACAGTCCCACCAACACGCTGTGAAACTGCTTCAACATGTCTTTACATCAATGTTCTGACTCTCTTAAATGGAGGCGAACCAAACTTTAACTTCCCACTTACATGTATTCCTCCAAATACCCTTCACATTCATTGCATTTACGAACTCACTGAGATCTTTTAGAAACCCTTCCGAAAATCCAATGTATGCCACTTCTACTGATTCCCCATTATCGATGCTGTAAGAAATTACTTCAAACAATTCCGAAGTTTATCAAGTATGTTTTCTCTATCAGAAATGCATGCCGATTCTCTCCATTGTAGCTGTTAGTTTCTAGATAACAAAAAATGTCAGCCTGTGTAATGGATTCCAACAGTTTCACGACAACTCTTAATTTAACTGGTCTGCAGTTCTCCACCCTCTTTTTCCCTTTATCTGTTTGGATCCCTTCCATTCATCTATAGTGCTTGATTCACGTTTATCCACAATAGTTTCCAGTCTCTGCAGAATGTGCAGGAAAATAAGCACAGTCATCGACAGTGCAATTAATACTTCCATTGGTGATTTATTTCCGACATTTTGATAGGAAGTACATCTGTTTCGTCAGACTTAGCAATGCTCAATCCAGCTCCATGTTCAAGTACTACCTTGTTACTGATATGAATTGACTTTATGTCATTAGCTCCAGGAGTACGATATGATCACTTGGTATTACTGGGTGATTTTCTGGATCTTCCTCCATGAAGACAGATGGAAAGTAACTGGTTGTTTTCTTGGCCGTTTCCCTGTTGTCCACAATGACCTCGCCTCTCCTGATTATAAATTTCCACATTTGATCTTGCTTTTATTTTGTTTCCTTTGAAATATAGATCTTCGATTGATGCTGTCTTTGTGTTCCTGTTCGTTAGCAGGTATGTTCTCTTTTTGACTTCCTTTTCATGTTTTCTAATTTGTTATGTTAACCATCATTGAGTCACTTTCTCACTCTTTCATGTTCGTACCTGAAATAAATAGACGTATGTTTCAGACTTTGCAGTATTTCTAAAACCTCCTGGTCCTGACCAGTTATATTCAGGAACACTCCAGGAGGAAAGGAGCATAGAGAAGAAATTGCGGGAGCATTGCTTGCCTCTTTTCTATCATCGCTGGCCAAAGAGTGAGGTCCTGGACGACTGGAGCATAGCGAATGCTGAGCCCGTATTCAAGAAATGCTGCAAAGATAAACCTGGGAACTAAAGACCAGTAATCCTAAAAGCTAGTGGGTAGGTTACTTTAGAAGATTCGGGGAGATTGGATATACATGCACTTGGAAAGACAGGGTGTGGTTCGGAATAAGATTAGAATGGTGCTGGAAAAGCCGAGCAGGTCAGGCAGCATCCAAGGAACAGGCAAATCCATGTTTCAAGCAAAAGCCCTTCATCAAATTCAGTACGGGTGTTTGTGCAAGGGAGAGCATGACTCACAATTTTGTTGGAGTTCTTTGCTAAAGTGACCAGCAACATTAGGGATGGCAGTGCAGAGAGGGCAATGTTCCTCTTGCAACATGTATGAGGTGAGGGAAGCCATTAGCGTCCCTGCTGAGTACACTTGCAAGAAGTGCACCCATCTCCAGCTCCTCCAAACCCGTGTTAGGGAACTGGGGCTGGAGTTGGATGAACTGCGGATCATTCGGGAGGCAGAGGAGGTCATAGATCGGAGCTTTAGGCAAGTAGTTACTCCGAAAGTTCAAGATAGATGGGTGACAGTGAGGGGGAGTGGGAGGAGGAAGCCAGTGCAGGGACCCCCTGCGGTCATTCCCCTCAAGAACAAGTATACCGTTTTGGATACTTGTGGGGGGGATGACTTACCAGGGGCAAGCAACGAGGTTCAGGCCTCTGGCACGGAGCCTGGCCCCGTTGCTCAGAAGGGTAGGGTGGAGAAAGGTAGAGCAATTGTTCTTGGGGACTCGATAGTGAGGGGTACAGACAGACGGTTTTGTGGGGGCGACAGGGACTCACGTTTGGTATGTTGCCTCCCAGGTGCAAGGGTACGTGATGTCGCTGATCGTGTTTTCCGGGTCCTTAAGGGGGAGGGGGAGCAGCCCCAGATCGTGGTCCACGTTGGCACCAACGATATAGGTAGGAAGAAGGGTGAGGATGTCAGACAGGCTTTCAGGGAGCTAGGTTGGAAGCTCCGAGTTAGAACAAACAGAGTTGTAGTCTCTGGTTTGTTACCCGTGCCACGTGATAGAGAGTCGAGGAATAGGGAGAGAGAGCAGTTAAATGCGTGGCTACAGGGATGGTGCAGGAGGGAGGGATTCCGGTTTCTGGACAACTGGGGTCCTTTCTGGGGAAGGTGGGACCTCTATAAAAGGGATGGGCTACACCTGAACCTGAGGGGCACCAGTATCCTTGGGGAGAGGTTTGCTAGTGCTCTTTGGGAGGGTTTAAACTAACTCCGCCGGGGCATGGGAACCTGGACTGTAGCTTTAGGGTACAGGACCTTGAGTGTAGGGAGGTTAGGAATAATGCAGCGATCTCTAAGGAGGGTGCCTGTAACCAGAAAGGTGGATTGAAGTGTGTATACTTCAATGCCAGAAGTATAAGGAATAAGGTAGGTGAACTTGCAGCGTGGGTTGGTACCTGGGACTTCGATGTTGTGGCCATTACAGAGACGTGGGTAGAACAGGGACAAGAATGGCTGTTGCACGTTCCAGGGTTCAAATGTTTTAGTAGGATCAGACATGGGGGTAAAAAAGGGGGAGGCGTGGCATTACTTGTCAAAGACAGTATCACAGCAGTGGAATGGACGATGGAAGAGGACTTGCCATCTGAGGTAGTTTGGGCTGAGGTTAGAAATAGGAAAGGTGAGGTCACCCTGTTAGGTGTTTTCTACAGGCCTCCTAATAGTCCTAGAGAAGTAGAGGATAATATTGCGAGGATGATTCAGGAAAAGAGTGAAGGTAGCAGGGTGGTTGTTATGGGGGACTTTAACTTCCCAGATATTGACTGGGAGAGCTATAGCTCGAGTTCATTAGATGGGTCGGTGTTTGTACAATGTGTGCAGGAGGGTTTCCTGACACAATATGTCGACAGGCCAACAAGAGGGGAGGCTATCTTGGATTTGGTTCTAGGTAATGAACCAGGCCAGGTGTTAGACTTGGAGGTAGGTGAGCACTTCGGGGACAGTGACCACAACTCGGTGACTTTTACTTTAGTGATGGAGAGGGATAATCGTGCGCCGCATGGCAAGAGCTATAGCTGGGGGCAGGGAAATTATGATACAGTGAGGCATGACTTAGGATGTGTGGATTGGAAAAACAGGCTTCAAGAGAAGAACACTAATGAGATGTGGGGATTGTTCAAGGAGCAGCTACTGCGTGTCCTCGATAGGTATGTACCAGTCAGGCATGGTGTAAAGGGCCTTGTGAGGCAGCCGTGGTTTAGTAAGGAATTGGAGTCCCTTGTGAAAGGGAAGAAGGCGGCATATGTAAAGATGAGGCGTGAAGGTTCAGTTGGGGCGATTGAGAGTTATAAGGTAGCCAGGAAGGAGCTAAAGAGGGAGCTAAGAGAAGCGAGAAGGGGACATGAAAAGTCTTTAGCTGGTAGGATTAGGGAGAACCCAAAGGCTTTCTATAGGTATGTCAAGAATAAAAGGATGACTAGGGTAGGTATCGGTCCAGTCAAGGATAGTAGGGGGAAGTTGTGTGTGGAGGCGGAGGAGATTGGAGAGACATTAAATCAGTACTTTTCATCAGTATTCACTCAGGAACAGGACACTGTTGCTGATGTGAATATGGAATCACAAATAATTAGAATGGATGCCCTGGAAATATGCAGGGAAGAGGTTTTGGGAATATTGGAAAGGATGAATATAGATAAGTCTCCTGGGCCTGATGGCATTTACCCCAGGATCCTATGGGAAGCTAGGGAGGAGATAGCAGAGCCATTGGCCTGGATTTTTATGTCGTCATTGTCTACGGGAATAGTACCAGAGGACTGGAGGATAGCGAATGTGGTCCCATTGTTCAAGAAAGGGAGTAGGGATAGCCCTAGTAACTATAGGCCAGTGAGTCTGACTTCAGTGGTGGGCAATGTCTTAGAGAGAATGGTAAGGGATAAGATTTATGAACATCTGGGTAGGAATAACGTGATCAGGGATAGCCAGCATGGTTTTGTGAAGGGCAGGTCGTGCCTCACAAACCTTATTGAGTTCTTTGAGAAGGTGACTAAGGAAGTGGATGAGGGTAAAGCAGTAGATGTTGTGTATATGGATTTTAGTAAGGCGTTCGATAAGGTTCCCCATGGTAGGCTAATGCTAAAACTTCGGAGGTATGGCATTGAGGATACATTAGAGGTTTGGATTAGGAATTGGCTGGCTGGAAGGAGACAGAGGGTAGTAGTTGATGGATTATGTTCATCTTGGAGCGCAGTTACTAGCGGTGTAACACAAGGATCTGTTTTGGGACCATTGCTTTTTGTTATCTTTATAAATGATCTAGAGGATGGACTTGAAAGCTGGGTATGCAAGTTTGCGGATGACACAAAAGTCGGTGGAGTTGTGGATAGTGAGGAAGGAAGTGGTAGGTTACAGTGGGATATAGATAAGTTGCAGAGCTGGGCGGAAATGTGGCAAATGGAATTCAATGTAGCTAAGTGCGAAGTCGTTCACTTTGGTAGGAATAACAAAATGATGGATTACTGGGCTAATGGTAGGCTACTTGGTAGTGTGGATGAGCAGAGGGATCTTGGTGTCTATGTACACAGATCTCTGAAAGTTGCCACCCAGGTAAATAGTGCTGTGAGGAAGGCATATGGTGTACTGGGCTTTATTGGCAGAGGAATTGAGTTCCGGAGTCCTGAGGTCATGTTGCAGTTGTATAAGACTCTGGTGAGGCCTCATCTGGAGTATTGTGTGCAGTTTTGGTCGCCATACTATAGGAAGGATGTGGAAGCTTTAGAACGAGTGCAGAGGAGGTTTACCAGGATGTTGCCTGGAATGGTAGGAAAATCTTATGAGGAAAGGCTGAGGCACTTGGGGCTGTTCTCATTGGAGAAGAGAAGGTTTAGGGGAGATCTGATAGAAGTGTATAAGATGATTAGGGGTTTAGATAGGGTAGATACTAAGAACCTTTTACCGCTAATGGAGTCAGGTGTTACTAGGGGACATAGCTTTAAATTAAGGGGTGGTAGGTATAGGACAGATGTTAGGGGTAGATTCTTCACACAGCGGGTTGTGAGTTCATGGAATGCCCTGCCCGTATCAGTGGTGAACTCTCCTTCTTTATGGTCATTTAAGCGGGCATTGGATAGGCATTTGGAAGTTATTGGGCTAGTATAGGTTAGGTAGGATTCGGTCGGCGCAACATCGAGGGCCGAAGGGCCTGTACTGCGCTGTATCCTTCTATGTTCTATGTTCTATGTCCTATTGAGGAGGTCCGGGTTGTATATGTTGTCTAGATGGTTTATAGTACGGCCTTCAATAAGGTTCCACATGGTACGCCACTCTGGAAAGTTAGATCGCATGGAATTGAGGGGGAGCTGGCAAATTAGGTACAACATTGACTTGATGTTACAAAGCAGAGATTAATAATGGAAACATGCTGGTCGGACTGGAGGCCTGTGAATAGTGGAATACCTTAGGGGTTGATGCTGGCACCACTACATATTACATATATCTATTATTTAAATGAGAATGTACAGGCGTGATTTGTAAGTTTGAAGACGGCAATAAAACAGGCGGCATCATGGAGAGTGAGGATGGTTATCAGAAATTTCAGAAATTACAGAAGTTTCTTGATCAGCTGGAGGAGTGGCTGAGAAATAGCAAATGGATTTTAATATAGATCAGTGTAAGTTCTTGCATTTTAGAAAGTCAAATCAAGTTTGGAGTTTCATGGTGAATGGATGGGTCCTAAGGAGTGTAGTGGGACAGAGGGAACTTGAAATTCAGGTGCATGGTTCTCTGAAAGTTGATTCCGAGGTAAACAGTGAATTGAGCTTTTGGAACACTGACCTTAATCGGTTTATATCACTAAGTATCGAAATGAGGGAGCTATGTTGCAGTTATACAGGATGCTGGTGAGGCCATATTGGCAGTGTTATGGTCAGTTTTGTTCACCTTGCTATAGGAAGGACGTTATTAAACTGGAAAGAGTGCAGAAAAGAATTACAAGGATGTTGCCAAGGTTTCAATGATCTGAGTTATTGAAAGAGGTTGGACAAGCTAGGACTTTTTGCTTTTGTGTGCATGAGACTGTGGGAGGATCATATTGAAGTCTATAAGGTCGTGACAGGCATGGATAGAGTGAATGCACCCAGTCTTTTTCCCCAGGGTTGGGCAATCACAGACTAGAGGGCATCAGTTTAAGGTCAGAGGGGACAGAATAAAAGGGGACCTGAGGAACAACTTTTTAACACGGGCTGTTGCGCATATGGAATGAGAAGTGGTTGAGGCGGATACATTAACAGAAGTTAAAAGGCATTTGAAAAAACACGGATCGGAAAGAATTAGAAGGATTGTGGCACAGTGGTTAGCACTGCTGCCTCACAGCGCCAGAGACCTGGGTTCAAATCCCGACTCAGGCGACTGGCTGTGTGGCGTTTGCACATTCTCCCTGTGTCTGTGTGGGTTTGCTCCGGTTTCCTCCCACAGTCCAAAGATGTCCAGGTGAATTGGCCATGCTAAATTGCCCCTAGTGTTAGGTAAAGGGGTAAACGTGGGGGAATGGGTGGGTTGTGGGTCGGTGTGGACTTGTTGGGCGGAATGGCCTGTTTCCACACTGTAAGTAATCTAATCTAATCTGAAGGTAAGGGGAAATGGGGTTAGCGTGGCTGGGCATTTTGGTTGGAATGGACCAGTTTGGGCTGATGGGCCTGTCTCCATGCTGTCCGACTCTATGACTCTAACAACCATTGCTTGTCTCCCACTGAATGTTATGTTGTACTTCCCAAATTCACTGAAGATACCTTGAAACTCTAGCCTCCAGTCTTCCATGGCGTTTGACTAGAATATTCAAGCATTCTATATTGTATGCAGACACCTTGTAAATTGCATCTTATAAATGCCATTATCCCTTAAAAGCTGCTTCAGACCAAGGTTAATAATTCATCATTCTGACCATACAACATCAAATCCAAAATAACCTGCTCTCTACTTTGCTTCACAACATACTCTTCAACCAACCTCATATACACTTACTGAACTTCTTTTTCACTGCTTCAGCTATCATAATTAACACAGCTTAGATGCAACTTGAGACCATTCAATAAGACTGCGGTACCCACAATATTTGCCTATCTAATTTTCAGAGCATATGATGCTCAGATTTTCTGCTACCGTTTTGGTTTCGATATATAACACACCGATATTTGCTTCTCCTTGGTATCTGTAAACTCTACCTAAACTGATTCTCTGGAAGTCTGTGTCGTTATTAGTGACAGATTTGGACAAGACATTCAGGGAGGCTCACCTCGACGCTGAGATGATCTGAAGAAATGGCCCACAATACTGGACAAGCAACATATCCTACTCACTCTGTTAGGATAAGAGTTACCATATACTTTCTGCTCCCTCACACTCACTGTATAGCTGTTATAGCACCTAACCCCAAACAAGGTTCACACTCTGTCTCCAAATAAGGCTCAGGCACTACCACTCTCACTATTGAATTCAACAACTAATAATACCACATGGATTCAAAACTGTCGACTGACTCATTCCAAACTCCTCACAAACCCCCCCACCTACACCAGCACAAACAGCTGGGTCACCCATTCCCACTCTCCCTCCATCCCTTTCTCCCATTCGAGGCGAAACAGCCTGAATAGGATAGAAAGGGCCAAGCCGTTTAGTGGAGGTCCCAATATCCGTTCCCTCACTCCCCTCCCCCTCCATGTGTGAGAACTCTTGAAGAGCTGCAGAGGACCAGGACACCTCGTGGGGAGAATCCGAAACATCCACGTCCTACTGACCAGTTCAGGATCAATGTTCAGTGAAAGACGATTCTCAATTTAAACTCCCTGACAGTTCCAACAACAGTCCTTACACTTCCAAAAAAAAAATACACAGATACCTCCCTGCACAGAGATGCTGACACAGAAAGACATAGATGAACACACACAATACTTACCAGGGGATAGGTATACATAAACGAATAAACACACAAATACATATGCAGTCACATACAAATGGACATAAATATAGATCGAAACACAGGCTGAAACACAGACAGACTGATGTAGACACGCAAACACACAGACAACAAGCACATGGACACACACACACACACACACACACACACACACACAGGTACACACACATACAGAAACAAACACACACACACACACACACACACACACACACACAGTTACTCATATACAGATACACAGAGGCCAGACACTAGTGTCATTAAGACACAATTCAATATGTTTTTTGATTTGTAAGGGGATCAAGGATTCCAGGTAGAAGGCAGAAGAATGAGGTCGAGGTACATATAAGAAATTATTGAACGGGAGTTCCGACTCAATAAGCTGAATGGCCTCAATCTGCTCATTTCCTTAATGCTCCTGCGGTATTATGCTATCAGGCATTCTCTTCCTGAGACAGCAGCAGAGGCTGGGTGCGATATATATTCGATTGGAAAGTGGCAGTGGGAATGTGGGACAGGTTTGGAGTCCGGAATGGATTATGTTCCAAATTATTCCTAATTATTCTGTCCTTATGTCTGAAAAGAGGTGGTGATTTGATGTTCAGTTAACACAGTTTTCAAATAACAGACCCACAATGAAATAAGGACGTCCCTTTCACTTTAGTGTTGTGCTACTGTGGTGTTCCCATCCTCAGGGAGCATTGAACACTCGGTTATTGAAGATATTCAAGGCTGAGCTCGACTGATCTTTACTGGACAGAAGGGTCAGTGTTTATTGGGAACAGACATGAAATGGATGGTCAGACACACTCGGATCAGCCATGAACATTCTGAATGGAAAAGCCGAAAGGGCAACTTCTTCCCCTATCCCATGTGTTGTTCCCTCAATCCACCCTCGAGGCTCTTATAGAGATATACTGCTGTCCCTACTCCAGGTGTTGTTCCCTCAATCCAACCCTCGATGCTGTTACAGTATTGGGGAAAACTCCATTCAGTCAGGCAGGATCGTTACAATGACACAGGAGGAGACCATTCCGCCCCTCTACGGTATTACACAGGAGTATATAATGAAGTAATTCAGCTCATTCAGTACACTACACAGTCCAGGAGGAGGCCATTCAACTCACCTGAGCCGCTACACGGGAACAGGGAAGCTGTCGCTTACAGGAAACAGAAAGTAGAGATAAATGTTTATTTTCAACCTGCAAAGCTGTATCTGATGGAATGCCTCAGAGATCAGATCTGGAGGAAGGGGAGGGAATGGCTTGGAGCTCAACTAGCTCGTACACCAAGATGGTCATTCAATGGAGGTAGTGAGTCTGCAATGTGATACAGGCAGGGAAGGTTAGTGAGCAAACCTTCTGCAGAAATAACATAAGGTAAGTTGCCTATTTTGGCATGAAGGATGAATCAATGGCAAACAATTCAAATGGAGAGAGATTGCCGAACTCGGTGATACAGGAAGTTTCCATGTTCTTGCGACATGAATCATATGAAGTCAGAAGCAGCAAACGATTTGGAAGGTAAGTGGAATGATGCTGATTTTGTAAAAAAGGTATCAGGTTTAATTACAGGAATGTTTTACTGCATCTGGACAGGGCATTGCTGAGACCCCACCCGATGTCCTGTGTGCAGGATTGATCCCCTAACACGAAAATAAAAAGATATAATTATTTTCGAAGATTTTCAAAGAGGTTTCCCTTTACTCATTCCTGGAATGCCGGCCTTTTGTTATGGTGGATTATCCGTTTTGATCTTAACTGAGAAATAGTATTGAACCATCCATGTCTTTCTGGAAGTGTATCATCTGGATGCATATTATCTCCTGTCAGGGAGACTAAAGCTAGAGAATAAACTTTAAGAAAAATATGTATTGATATTAACACACATACTATAAAGACACCTACCGATATTTACATGTAAGCATGTCTTCAAATTATAAAGTGGGGACATTTTTTTGCGATTGGAAGGAATTGTGTACTACAAGAAGAATGACGCACCTGCATATAATCCAGAAACAGGTTTTCCAGAGAATATTCCAGGAGATCACACATGGTCCAGTTTGGTGCTCATTGACAAAATTGCATGTTCCAACACAGAGAGGGAGAAAAATGTTCCCTGTCTGAGAAGGAGCAGCCGATTGGCCCCTCTCTCTTACTTTGTTCCGCCCCATAGCAAAGTGTGAGATCATAAAATCCTCACGTCACCTTTACCACTTGTGAAGGATTCCTGGTGAGGATTCATTTAAATCTCTCCACTGCCTGAAATGACGGGAATTCAGCCAAATCCCACCGTTCCAGAAAGAAATCCCACTACCAGTAGATGGTGTGATCAGAATAACTTCAAAGGCAGAATAACATTTTGGGGAACTCTATCATTTTACCATTTGTTATGAGTTCAACTTTCTGTGTCTCACATTTTTCTAGAAAATGGCGGAGTCTGAGACCTAATTCATTGGCCACCTCACTAAAATGACTGCATTTAAGATGGGTGTAACCAGTGGAGGAGTGAGACACGGAAAGGACATAGTGACCCTCCAACATTTGTTGGAATACAAATGAGAAATTCTCAAAAGGCTGTTCAAGTGGAAATGCCCTTCCCCAGAGGATTGTGGTGCCTGGATGTTTGCATTTATTAAAATTTGTTTTTGGTATATCGTAAAATGGTATACAGACAGAAACATGCTGCTTTGAGCAAAAGCACATGAAGCGGTGACAATGTATTTAATAGCCCACTCCTTCTGCTCAGTCCTGTGTTACTATGTTCTAGTCAACCCCTCACATCTCCTGCAAGGAACAGATGGAGACCACTTGCCCAAAATACCTGGTCAACAGTAATACAGGATCTCATTCAGTCCCTCAAGGCTGTCACACATGGTTTGGTGCCAGTTGGAAAATGTTATTTGCTTCGACAGACGCCTCTGGTCGCTTTACAGAGTATTTCCTCTCTGCAACTTGTGCTTCATTTGTTCGTGATATTATAGACCCAGATTCACCGTGAATACAGTCCCCATAACTCAACCAGAGATGACTCACAAAATACTTTACCCCCTCTGTTTGCAACGTTCAATAAAAGGACATTCAGGGAAATTACAGCCATTAACTTTGCAATCACTGAAATGAAGACAAAAGGAACAGGATCAGGTAATTCAGATGATCAAGCCATTTCCTGAACCTCTGTCTCTGTCTCTCTTCCCCCCCCCCCCCCCACCCACCCTTTCTCTCTCTGTCTCAGTTGAAACAGGGAGTGAGAATGGTTGGGTCGAACGGTCTCAGAGGCTTCTTAAGCTATCGAGAATCATGTAATCTGAGTGAAAAAAGCCATGGAACTTATCACTGTATCAGTGTCTGTTTAGAACATCATGTGTGATTGTCAATCCCCCTTAAGTTTCAATGCAATCTCTTATTCTCTCACTGAGCTCCACTCACTCTTCATGGTGCCATCATCCCAGGGATTAGTCTGGCGAAACTTGAGAGAAAGTATATCCACAGGACCCCAAATACTGCCTCAACAACACTCTCAGGGATTGTCAAAAAACATCTTTTCTCTCACTTAGACATCGCCATTTCTTTCCAGTGCCACAAAATGCCATTCCTTTTCTATGCACTACGACTGACATGGAATTTATAATTCCCTTACATCTGTACGTCAGCATCAATAAAGTCAGCACCAGAGATATCTGTGCAGATGTGCATCACTCTCAGGGAGAATTTCAATGAGATTGAATGGACCTAAAATAGGGGTTGATCACGTACCTGAATGGAAATGAGATGCAGCAATACAGAAAACGGGCAGAGAAACGGAGCTATCTTTACGTTTATTCTTCTCTCACAGGATGTATGAAGCCCTGGTCAGGGCAGCATGTTATGCAGATCTTGAACTGAGTGGCTGGTTCAGTTGTTCCACAGTACCATAAAGAGTAAAACACGTTGCTGTGGGTTTGTAGTGTTACAACACATGATAAATCTTCATGCTTAATTAAAACCAACAACGGAGAAAAGATTTATCCCATGCTGTAATCGGTGATAATTCTAGAGTCCAAATCTATTTAAAGTAAAAATTAATATCTTTATTCCTTAAAGTATAACAGAGAATAATAAATGAACAACTATTTATAACTTCTGCTCATCTGTCTTTGACCTTCCCCCTCCACAATCCTAGGCCGATAAGACTCCTAATCAAGATTTACAAAACAAAATTTCTTATGTCAAAACCAGGAAGCTTTCGATTCTTCTCAATATTCCTGTCTTCTTTTCTTCTTGGGGACTCTACTTCACTAGTTACTAATCAATAAGGGTACCCGAAGGAGAGCTATTTTTAGGCAGTCTTTGCATGATGGTAGCTTGGCAGTTCTCCTCTAAACTGTTCAATTTGCCATGGTCTTGTACCGCCAAACTATTGGATTGTATCATTGGCTGTTACGATTGCCAATATAACAAATTAATACTTGATTGAAGGTTGGTATTTTGGGGTATATTTTAAAATGTTTTGCTGAATTTGATTCAACACAATGAGCTAATCGGGTTGTCCGACCAAATGATACATTTCAGAACTCTTGGTGCTGTCAGGTAGTTATTGTTGGTTTTTTTCTCTCAAAGGTACACTACACCCACGTGTTCATCACAGAAGTCACCCGGAAACCTGACGAGATAAGCATGACATATTGACTTCCCTAAAGGACTTGAGGCAAGCAGATTGTTGTTCATAACAAATGATAATGGTTTCTTTTAAACTCCCCAATTTCCTTCATGAGATATCAACAGGCCATTATTCTGTTGCTCCAGATTATGAGTCAACGGCTTGACCACCATAAACTGTCTTCCCTTACGTGCAGAGAACAAGTTAAACATTCTCAAGAGCAATTATTTAGTGACAGACATGTGATTACAAGTAACGTGAAACTGTTGCATCCGGATTGAACAAAGACACAAATGGTTTATTCAGAAGTTGCACTGAGACTGAGGACGAGACTAGGATATCATGATCGTGGTATTGGACAGGATTGGTGTTTGGAGAGGACAGAGAGATGTAAATCTGTGAAGGACAAAATGGATTATGGAGTTTAAGAGTCTGGTTCCTTCTCGCATATCAGTGAGTAATTTATAAATCGTCGTTTGATAGTTATAATATATAAGGAAATGAATTTTTGTTTGGAACTGATGATATTGACTTGCACTTTCCAAAATGTACATATCATGAGCAGAAATCCAGTTCAACCTGGTTTAGTAGACAAATATAATGACTTACCCGGAACACCAACTATGGCGAAGATGGTATAGTAACCACCTTGAATAATCCAAAGGATATCCTAGATCCGTGATGCTGAGGATATCCAAGGCTGAGAAAGCCACTGAAGACCCGAGGATAAACTCCTGTCAATTGTTTGAACATTCCAGTGTAATGTTCTCAGATTCGGATCCATTGTTGGAACATTCCAATCCACGGTCTTCAGATTATGAATCATTATTGTAACATTCCTGTCTAATGTTCTCAGATTCTGATATCTTCTCCCCCTCTCTCTCGAGCTTCGGATCCCCGTTAGTGCTGTATGGGATGCTCCTACTCACACGATGGGATAGCACATTGAACAGAGCCCATTTATCTTTTAAAGATAGTTAATTAGGATCCACGGAGATTGACATTAATCACAGTCACTGAACAAATAGCTCAATTTAACCTCTTTGAGTTCAATATTGACTTTATTAAAATTTAAAAGAATGTTTAAAATTTACTCATTCAGCTTGGGATATGTGGGGGTGGCTGAGGGAAGGAATATTGGAGATGGTAGAATGATTGCGTGTAATCATTCAATCTTCCTTGGATGTGGGAGAAATGTCAAAGGATTGTCAGAACATAAACAAGTTTCTCCGTTTATAAATGGAAACATACAGTCTGTAACTACTAATCAGTGATTATAATGTCAGTAAAATTTCGAGAGAACTTTTCTCGTCCATAATCTGACAGGCAAATGTGCCTTTGACAACATGAGTTATAACGGACAAATGGCATGGATATGTAAACAGAGAATATGACGTGAAACACAATTCAGATGGTGAGTCGAGGATCAGAGAGGGCAGGTGAGTGTCATGTTGTTAATGTTGTCGATGTCAATCAACTGTGATTAACTACCATGCACTGCTTTTCAGTTTCAGTGTGATTATATTATTGGGGACATGGCTGCAGAGACTGGAGGGAGGGAACATGATATTTCCCAGTCATCAATTTGGGATGTTACTCTTTAAAATCATAAGAAGATCAAATTCCAGGATACATCTGGAATGTGCCCATTGAGCCTGCTCCGCCATTCAATGATGGCTGTTAAGCTTCTCAACACCATTCTTCAGCTTTCTATCTGTAACCCTTCATCCCCTTTACAATCAAGAACCTATCTGTCTTACTCTTAAATATACTCAATGACCTGGCCTCGACAGCCTTCCGTAGCAGTGAATTCCCTAGATTCACCACTCTCTGGCTGAATAGGTTAATCTTTATCTGTATTTGAAAAAGTCTTCTCTTTACTCTGTCCCCTCGGTCCTAGTCTCCACTCCATTGGAAATATCTTCCCAAAATCCACCCTGTTCAAGTCATTCAATGTTCTGTATGTTTCAATTAGACCTCCTAACATCCTTCTGACCTCTATCAAATATAGACTCAGAGCCCTCAGATGTTCTTCATATGTTAAGCTTTTCATTCCTGGGACCACTTTCGTGAATCTTATCAGAAAATGCTCCAGGGCCAGTACATCCTTCCTGAGATATGTGACCCAAAACTGTGCACAATAATCCAACTGTAGACTGACCAAAATCTTATAGAGCCTCAGAAGTACATCCCTGCACTTATATTCAAGCCTTCTTGAAATAAACGGAATCATTCTATTTGCATTCCCAACTGCTGACAACCTGCAGGTTTACCTTTCAACATCCTTGGACTAGCACTGCCCCGCCACCACCCCCGAGTCTTCTGAACTTGCTCGCTATTTAGAAAATAGTCCATGCCATTATTTTTCCTGGTAAACTGCATGACCTCACACTTGCCCAAGTTATACTCCGCCTGCCACTTCTTTGCTCACTCCCCTAACCTATGCAATTCCTTCAGCAGGAGAAAGTGAGTACTACAGATGCTGGAGATCTGAGTCAAAAAGTGTGTTGCTAGAAAAGCACAGCAAGCCAGGCGGACTCTGAGGAGCAGGATATTCGACGTTTCAGTCATAAAGCTTTTATCAGGAATGAAGTGGGTGGCGGAAGGAGATTGAGAGATGAATGGGAGGGGCTGGGACGAAGGTAGCTTGGAAAATAATGGCTAAATGGAGGTGAGTGGTGCGAGTGGAAGGTGGAGTGGATAGATGGGAAGGAAGATAGACAGGCAGGACCGTTCAACAGGCGGTGTTCAGTTGGAGGGTTAGATCTGGGATAAGGTGGAGGGAGAGGAGATGAGAAAGCTGGTGACATTACGCCGGATACCGTGTGGTTGAAGGGTTCCAATGTGGAATACGTCTGGTGGCTAGAATGTGGCAGTGGAGGAAGCCAAGGACTTGCATGTCCTTGGAGGACTGGTGGGAGAGGCGAAGAATTCAGCCACAGGGAAGTGGGGTTGTTGGGTGTGTGACGGAGAGTGTTCCCTGAACCGTTCTCAAGTTGACGTCCTGTCTCCCCAGTGTAGAGGAGACCAGGAGCAATGGACAGAGGAGATGAGGTGTTTGGATGCACAGGATCTTCTCCGCCTGATGTGGGAGGATCCTTTTGGGCCTTGGATTGAGGTGAGGAGGAAGTTGTTGGCACAGGTTTCATGCCTCTTGCACTGGCAAGGGAAGATTCCGGGAGTGGAAGGTGGCTTGTTGAGATGTGGGAGGGAGGGTCCGTGAACCTAACGAGGGAGTGGTGAAGGGAATTGTCTCTGTAGAATTCTGATAGGGGTGGGGAGGTTAGTATATCTCTGGTGGTGTGGTCTGACTGTCGATGGAAGAAATGCCGGAGGATGATGCGTTGTAACCCAAGGTTGGTGGTCTGGAAGGCGAACATCAGAGGGGTGCTAGACGGTGCTACTGCACCCTCCTGCAGCTGAACCACATCTTCGATGCCACCTATCCCTCTATTCCATCTTTGTACTGTTTGAAAACCTAGTTAGAATGCACTCAATTCCTTCTTGTAGACCATTAATGCACAAAGCGAATTTTGTGACCCCAACACTGAGTCTTGAAGAATACCACTTGTCAATGATTGCTTTTATCCTCACTCTCTGCTTTCTGTCAGACAGCCATGCATCTATCCAAGCTAGCACCTTGCCTGTAACATCAGGGGCCCTGATCTTTCTCAATAACCTCCCGCGTGGCACCTTATCAAAGGATTTTAATGAAACAGGTGGATAACATCTCCTGGTTCTCTTTGGTCAAATCTGGTCGTTATTCCCTCAAAGTATTCCAGCTGGATATGACCTCCCATTGATGAAACAATGCTGTCTTTGCACTATTTTGCTATATACTTCCAAGTATTCAGAAATCCCATCCTTCCCGAAGGATTCCAGTAATGTTACCCACAAACAAAGTTAGGCTAATCAGTCTTTAATTTTCCATCTTCTGCCTAACTCCCTTATTAAATGAAGTGTCATGTTAGCAATTTCCCAGCCATTCCTGATTTGAGTCATTCCTGAAAGATTACCACTTTCACATTCACTTTCACTACCTCTTCCGCTCTCTCCCTTACAATTTTGGGGTGTAGTCCATATGGTTCACGTGATTTATCCAAATTCAGGCCATTCAGTTTTCTAGCATGTTCTTCTTAGTGATGGCCACCATAGACAGCTCTGCCCTCTTACTCTCTTCAATGTTTGGGAAATTACTCGTGTCTTCCACCATGAACATTGAATGCTTAGTTCCTCATTCGTTTCTTTGTTTTCCTCTACTGTCTCTCCAGCATCATTTTCCAGTGGTCCATATTCACTTGTCCCTCTCTTTTGCACTTTATATATCTAAAGATCCTCTTACAGTCTCCTTTGTATTGCTGGTTAGCTTATCTCCATATCTAATCTTCTCTGTCCTTTTTTCCCCTCTGTTAGTCTTTGTAAGTTTCCATTTCTCTACTTTCCCACTGCCCCTCACCACATTATATGCTTGCTCTTTTGCTTGTATGCAATCCCTGACTTCCGTTGTCAGCCCTGGCTACCTCGTCCTCCCTGTACCATGCCTCTATTCCTCGGCAACAATCCCTGCTTTGACTCCTGAATCAATCTTGGAATCTGCTGCCATTGCTGTTCCCCTGTTTTTCATGCTTGACCCCTCTCCCAGTCAATTCTACCCAGCTTCTCCCTTATGCCTCTGTAGATGCCTTAATTCAGCTGAAATACTGTTACCTCTGATTCTATCTTCTCTCTCTCTCAAATTGCAGAATAAATTCAATCATGTTCTGATCATTGCTTCCGAAGTTTACCTTCACCCTAATCTCCATTACGAATCCTGCGTCATTAAATCCAGTATCATCTGTTCCCGAGTGGGCTCCACCAGAAGTTGCTCCAAAAAGCCATCTCATAAACATTCCTAAAATTCCTTTTCTTGTGAACCACTACAAATCTGATGTTCCCAGTGCCCCTGCATACTGAAATCACCCATGATTACTGTACTTTGCCGTTCCTTCACATCTTTTCTATCTCCTGGTCTACCTTGTGCCCCAGGTCCTGACTACTCTTTGGAGCCCTGTACAAGACTTCAACTGTGGTTGTCTTACCTTTGTAGTTCCTCAATTCTACCCACGCAGATTATACACAATCTGACCTTACTTCCTTTCTTACAATTGATTTAATCTCATTTCTTACTAATAATGCAAATCCACTCCCTCTGCCCACCGGCATAGCTTTTCGATAGGATAAATATCCTTAAATATTCAGATGCCCATCTCTTCCTACCTGCTGATTTAATTCTGTGCCACAAGCTCATATACGTTATTCCTTATACAGCATGCATTCAGTTGTAACCCCTTCAGTCCTGCATTAACCGTCCATCTTCTCATTGTCATTCATTTGTGCAGTGTGCTTGAAGTTTGATATGTTAAACAGCTCCAGATGCTTTACCCTATTTGTGTCTGTGCTGGAGATTTTAATAACATCTCCTGAGTTCTGTACTCTTATCTCGTCTTTTAATTCGGCTTTTCTACTCAAACCCTAACTGCACACTCCCCCCCACTCACCCCCTCCTCCCCTCCCCCCACCCACACACACACACTCCTAATCAGTTTAAAGCTCTGTCTACAGCCCTGGTTAGGATTTAGTCAGATTCTCATCCCAGCACGGTTCAGATGACGACTGTCACATCGGAGCAGGTCCTTTCTTCCTCAGTATTAAAATGTGTTTATTCAACACAAATACAAGGATAAAAAAGCTTTTCTGTACATACAAAAATATGAAAACTACAAAAAGACAATATTGTTAAAATACACTTGCTATGTGGAACTATATAAATTGTAATGTGAATTACAAAACCATGGATGTGGTGTACAAACTTTATCAATCATTATTTGACCCAGAGCTGAGATCCTGATTTCCCCTCTGCCAGTGATTCCCTTCACTGAGATTCCACCCTGCCTCTCACGCCGTGCCTTGAAGGGGCTACAAGTTCCTGTTAGCCCAGAATATTTAAATAAATCCACCTTCTCCCTGGAACCAATCTATTGGTCTATTGGATTGTGTTTCGCTGTCAGCTACTCAGCTCTGGGTTATTGGCGATAAATGATCTGTGATGACAGCCAGTATGAGCATGGTGCCCACAGGGTATGGCATCAGACAAAGGGCTTACAGTCTGTGTGACTTTCTAAAAAACTTTTCTGTGTATTTCTCCTCATGCTGTCTCCTGATCTAACTTCACATTCATCTGACACGCATTGCTCTCATTTACTCTGTCGCTCCATTTCTTCACTTTATTTATCTCACTTCACTGTCTTTCTCTCTGTTTATTTCTCTCCCTCTCAGTCTAGTTCTGATCATTCCCTCTATTTCCAAGTTGTCAGGTTGGAGAGCTCAGGTTGCTGGGCTGAATGGCCTCCTTCTGTGTTGTATTAATTCAGAAGTTCTCTGACCCACAGTAACAAGTTTTGGTGCCAGGAGAGACAAGCTGGTCCAGTGACGGACACAGTGGACAATTAGCCATTATCTCTTCCTATTTTCTGACATGCAGCAACATTGAAATATCTGTTCAAACAAACAGATTCCTCATATTAAAATCAGCACACTTCAGTCTGCCAGGCCACTGTGTTCAGTACCCTCTGTTTTGTTTTTTCGGTCTTAGCTGTACTGGGATTATTTTCCAACTCCCCCTCAGTCACTGTACCTTTGGACCTTCTGCTGTGGTTGCACACACCCCTCGTCCAAATACTAGTTTAAACCCTCGTAAAGACAATAGCCAACCTGTCTGCCAGGGGATTGCTGCCAGTTCAACTCCATCCTGTCCATCTTGTTTATCTCCTACCAACCCGGGAATCCCAATGATCCACATATCGGAGATTGTTATTAGTTCATGTGCATCCCGTCCTTCTTGTATGTATCCTACTGACCTGCGAATCCCAATAATCCACATATCGTAAATTGCTGCCAGTTCAACTCCATCCTGTTCATCGTGTTTATATCCTACCAACCCGGGAATCCCAATGATCCACATATCGGAAGTGCTGCCTCCCCGACCGTGTATTTAACTGCGCTACCTTACGATTCCTAACCTTACTCGCACGTGACAAGGTATACATATGGGCCATCTATTTGCAGATGGACGAGGATAAACAGAAGGTTAGAAAATGTCAGAGCAGATGGATGTAATTCAGCCTGTTTACTCAGCTTTGCTATTCAGTTGGATTCTAGTTATTCTGTTCCTTTCAATGATAGGGTCTTTACCCAGCATCTCCAGCGGGTCAGAAAGTTCCCGGTGTCGTTGTGTGCACGGTCCTGCGAATGGAGTATCGAGTGCCATGCAATGGGGTGTGGGGAGTCCCAGGGGTGTCATAAGGAAATGCTGCATGTAGTGCCGATCTACTGAGGGAACTGAGAGAGATGGACTGGGCATCCAGGGACACTGCACTCAGACATGTGACCGGGCACGATTCCTTAACACCCAGAGGAAACCGCGAACCCACGACTGCTTTTACAAAAACCTGTCACATTTGCTGCATTTCTCAATCGAACAAAAGCAAAAATGCTGTAGATAGTAGAAATCTGAAGCAAACACAGAGACGTACTGTGGAGAGAGAAAAGAATTAAGGCTCCCAATGCAGGCACGGGAAGAATGTACAAAGTCCACACAGACAGGGTCCAGAGATTGGAAATGAACCCGAGTCCCAAGCACTGTGAGGCAGCATTGCCTGTATCACCATGCTGCCCAGTGCTGGATACTTGGGGATAGTACAGTTAAAAGCATCAGATACTGTTCTCCGTGATCGGGATTAAGAGTTCTGAAGGTTGTGTTGCTTACATGGTGCTCGGGTTTGGGATATATCATCTGGGTTGCAGAACTTGGAGCGGGAGGGGAATGATCCAGTGGTCAGGGTCCATGTAGGTACCAACACCTGGACAAACAAATGACAATGAGAAGAGTGCCGGGTAATACAATACTGAACTGTGCATACAGTATAAGGAATAAGGTAAATGAGCTTATGACTCATCCATAAATTGGCAGGTCCGACATAGTGGGCATTACAGTGACATCGGTGCAAGAGGATCAGGACTAGGAGCAGAATATTCAAGGATATTCATCCTGTGGAAAAGATAGGCAGGTAGGCAGAAGGACACAGTTGTCTGAGTATTAAGAATGGAATTGAATCAATAATCAATAATACGAAATTAAATAAGGTCAGATGGTGTAGAATCTGTTTCTGTAGAATTGGGGTATTAAATGTGAAATAATGCAGTTGGAGTCATATACAGGGAGCTGTGCTGTAAGATACACCAGGAGCTAGAAAGATCTGTAGGAAAGGCAAAGCTACAGTGATCATGTGGGATTTTATTATACAGGTGGAGTGGGAATTCAGATTGATAGTGGTTGGCAGGAAAAGGAATGTGTGGGAGGTGCATGAGATGGCTTTTTGGAGCAGATTGTGCAGGCAGACTAGGTGAGGGGAGCTTAAGGTGACAGTGAACATAATATGATTGAATTTACTCTGCACTTTCAGATGGAGAAGTTAGAATTAAAAGTAACGGTATTACAGCTAAATGAAGACAATTACAGAGACTTGAGTGAGGAGCTGGGTAGAATTGAATGGGAGACGGGGCAGCAGGAAAGACAGTGCAACAGCAATGGCAGGAGTTTTTTTGTAGTAATTCAGGATACAGCAGGGATTTATCCTGAGGAAAAAAAAACTGGTATTGGGAGGATGGGACAACCATATCTAACTAGGGAAGTTAGGTATAGCAGAAAAGCAAAAGAGAACTGATATAATGTGTCAAAGTGCAGTGCGAAACCTGAGGATTGGAAAGCTTACAAAGACAAAACAGAGGGCAAACAAAATAAAATAAGGAGGGAGATTATTAAATATGGGGGTAAGCTAGCCAGTAATGTAAAAGAAGACTGTAACAGTTTCTTTCGATATATAAAGCATAAAAGAGCGGCAAAAGTGAACATTGGACTGTTGGAAAATGATACTGGAGATATAGCAGGAGGGAACGATAAAATGCCCAAGCAACAGAATAATTACTTTGCATTATCTTTCATGGTGGAAGGCACGAGTAATACCTTAAACATTCAAGAGATTGAGGGCCCAGAGCTGAGTATGATGTCCACCACCATGGAGAACATTCTAGTAAAAAATGTAATGGCCTGAAGGTGGGTAAATAACCTTTACCAGATGGACTACATCCCAGTATTATAAGGGAGATAGCTGAAGAGGGAGTGGAGCCAATTGTGGTGATCTTTCAGGAACTACTAGAGTAAGGAATGATCCCAGAGCACAGGAAACCCATTAACGTGACACCCCTTTTTAACAAGAGAGTAAGGAAAAAAACAAAAAAAAAACAACCACCATGAATAGTTTAACCTCTGCCGTGGGTAAGATCCTGGATCCATTGTGAAGGATGAGATTTCTGAATACTTGAAAATGTTTGGTATATTAGGGCAAATTCAGCATGATTTCATCAAGGGAAGTTAATGCCTGACAAATCTATTGGAAGTCTCTGAAGAGGAAATGAGCAGCTCGACCAAGCACAGCCAATGGATGTTATCCAGCTGGAATTCAAGAAGGCCTTTGACAAGGTGTCACACAGGTGATTACTGAGTATGATAAGGGTCCGTGCTGTTAGAGGCAAGGCAGTAGCATGGATAGAAGCTTGTCTGTTTGGCAGGAAGCAGAGAGTGGGGATAAAATAGTATTTTTCAGGATGGCAGCCGGGGACAAATGGTGATCCAGAATGCTCAGTGTTGGAATCATAACTTCTTACTTGTTACATTAACAATCTAGATGAGGGAATTGAGTGTACTCTGGCTAAGTTTGCAGATGATACATAGATAGGCAGATGGACTGGTCGTATTGAGGAGGCAGAGAGGCTGAAGAAGGAGATTGGCAGATGCATTCCAATGTTGGAAAGTGTGAGGTCATGCACTTTGGCATGAAGATTTGAGGCATGGTCTATTTTTTAAATGAGGAGATAATTCAGAAATCTGAAGTACAAAGGGACTTGGGAGTTCTAGTGCAGGGTTCTCTCAAGGTCAGCTTGCAGGTTGAGGCAGTAGTTAGGAGGGCAATTTCAATTATGATTGGGAGCATTGAATATAAGAACTGACCATAGAATGGTGAATCGTTGAAATTTATTGCCATAGAAGGCTGTGGGGGCAGGTCATTGAGTATATTTGACATGGAGATAGATAGTCTTTGATTATCCAGGGGAAAAAGGGTTATGGGGAGAAGGAGAATGGGTTTGAGAAATCTATCGGCGATGATTGAAAGACGGAGCAGACCCGATGGGTCAACTGTCCTAATTTGTGCTCCAATGTCTTATAAACTTCTGCTCTAAACCTTAAGGAAGTACCTTGCATCTCTGAGAAGATAGATTCATGTTCTTCATGAAGGTCAGAAGCTGTTGGGAATAGTTAACTGTTTTAGAATGAAGGTATTGTGGCTACTGTCGGTGTGGTGGATAAAATGACATTCAGTGCAGGATCACACACCAACTGCACTGTACTAATGTGAGGAGAGTTTATTCAAACTTGGACCTCTCCGTCTCTCTCAATGGGGAGTAGGGGTTGGGGAGGATTGGGGTAACAACCGCCCAGGCACTTAAACTATCCCGAATCATGCATCCTAAGTGAAATAGCAGTCATGTAATTTATCTCCTTCTCATTGTCTGTTTAGAATATAAGAAGTGATTGTCCATAACTCTCAGGGTTCAATGCACCCACCTCTTATCCTCTCACAGCGCTGGAGATCAACATTCACTCACTCCTCATGGTGCCATCATCCCAGGGATTAATCTGGTGGAACTCCTCTTCACTCTCTGTGTGGTAAGGCGATCATTCCTTATAATGGAAAGAAAATCTGTCCACAATACCCCAAATGCTGCCTCAACAACACTCTCATGTTTGATCACAATAATTCCTTTCCATCACTTAGCTGGCTCCATTTCTTTCGTGTGAGACAGGAAACCATTCATTTCCAATGCACTGCCACTGATGTAGAATTTAAAAATAGCTTCACATCTGTAGGTCAGCATTAATAAAGCCAGCACCAGAGGTGCCCATGAAGATGGACATCACTCTTGGCAGAGACCCAAACACAAAGAATAATCTAAAACAGTGAATGTCTACCTAACTGAATGGAAATGAGCCGTTGGAATATGGGATGCAGGCAGAGGAAGGGAACTACCTTTCATTTTGTTCTGCCGTCACGGCATGTGTGCGACCATGGTCAGGCCAGTATGTTATGCCGAGCTTGAATTGAGTGGTTGTTTCAGCTGTTCCACAGGACAATAAATAGTAAAACAAATTGCCGTGAGTTTGCAGTTAAACAAAGACTTGACCAGAGAACGAAGACCCACTGTCTTCTCTAATGGGCATAAGGCAAGTCGATATCAACAGATTATTATTCTCTGGTTCTGGAATACGAGCCAATGACATGTCCCACCATACACTGTCTGCCCAGCTTTCAGATTTTGTGCTGAGAACAAGTAAATCATCTCAAGTGCAATTATTTGGCAATGGACAGGTGGTTAGAATGGGACTTGAAACAGATGTATCTGGAATTAACAAAGGCACAAACGGTGGTTTATTCAGGAATTGAACTGAGGCTGAGGAGGAGACTAGAACGTCTTAATGGTGGTATTGGAAAGGATTGGTATGTGGAGAGGGTATGGAGATGTACACTTTGCAGGAGAAAATGAATCAAAGAAGTTGAGAACAGTGTGTTTTACCCTCGCGTATTGGGGAGAAATTTGTAAATAATAGTTTGCTAGTTATAATTTCTAAGGAATGGAATCTTGGATTGAAGCTGAAAATGTTGGCTTGCACCTTTCCAAAATCTGCATATAATGAGCATCGATTCAGTTCAGACCGTTTCACTAAACAGACAGAGTGACTTACCAGGAACACCAACTGTAGCAAGGATAGGATAGTAACCAGCTTGAATAACCATCAGTACATCTTCAATCCTCGATACTAATGATATCCAAGGCTGGGAAAGCCAGTACAGACCATAGGATAAACCCCTATCCATTGTTGGGACATTCCAGTCTAATGTTCCCAGATTCCCATCTCTCCTGTCCTTCTCTCTGAAGCTGCTAATCCCTGTTACTGCTGTTGGCCATGCTTCCGCCCATACTATGGGATACAACACTGAAAGCATGCCTTTATTGATAGAAGAGAGGAACTCTCTAAGGACGCCTACGATCCACGGAGACTGACATCATTACAATCACTGAACAAATATCTCCAGTTAACCCCTTTGAATTCGATTCTACTTTATTAACATTCAAAATAACGTTGAATATTTATGCATTCTGGGTGTGATATGGGTATGACTGAAGGAAAGAATGTTGACGATGTCAGATTGTTTGTGTGTAATCATTCAGTTAGCCTTGGATATGGAAGTAATGCCAGAAATTTAACGAAACATAAACATGCTTCTCTGTTCATATGTACAGAAATAAATCCCATAACTAATGATCAGTCATTACAAAATCAGTAAAACATTGAGAAAACATCTATCATCCATGATCTGAGAGCAAAATGTGCCAAAAGAAACGTGGGTTACAACAAACAAACAGCATGGATACGTTAACAGCGAATTGAACATGACAAACACAGTTCAGATTGTTATTCCAGGATCAGAGAGGGTAGCTTGGGTCATGCTGCTGATATTATCGATGTTAATGAACTGTCATGAAGTGTCACTTCATGGACTTCGATTACATTGTGATTATAATATTGGTGAAAAGACAGAAGATGGAGAGGACTGGGGGACATGGCTGATTAGACTGGGTAGAGGGACAGTGATGTTCCCCAGTTACCAGAATTGCAATGCTACTATCTATAACTCATATGAAGAACAGATTCAAGAATACATCTACAATGAGGAATTAGCAGAGATAATATTAATGAAATGCGTTTATGCAATATAAAATATAGGAACAAAATGATTTTGTGCACCCACCAATATATGCAAAGTACAAAGAGATAAGGTTTTTAAAATACACACCTGATATTGAGCTATATAAATTGAAATGTGAATATGTGAATTACATCACTAGGAAAGTGGTGTGCAAACTTTATCAATCATTATTTGACCCACAGCTAAGATCGTGATTTCGCTTCTGTCAGTTAGTCCCCTTACTGATATTCTTTGGCCTAGTCTCTCATGCAGTATCGGTGTGTGTGGGTGTGGAGAGGGGGTAGGGGTGGGGGGGGGGGGGGGGTTCGTGGCGGCATGGTGGTGGTTATCATTTCCTGCTGCTCTTGGCACAGACTAATTAAAAGCTCTGCTTTCTCCATGGAACCAACCTATTGGCCTCATGGGTTTTGTTTAGCTGTCAGTAACCCAGCTCTGTGATATTGTTGGAAATAAATAATCTGGGATGACAGCCAGTATCAGCATAGTGCTCACAGTGTATGGCGCCCAGACAAAGGGCTTGCCGACCAGAGGAATTTCTAAATAAAGCTTCTTTCTTCTGTCTGTTTATATTTATCTACCGTAATGCAGTCTTCTGATCTATCCAATTTCACCCTCATCTAACACCTGTTCCTCTCACACTCAGTCAGTCGCTCCCCTTTCTTTCCGCTCTCAGTTTATCTCCCTTCACTTGCTCTCTCTCTGTTTACTTCTCTCTCACAAAATCTCCCTTCACACACTCTCTATAACTCCAATTGGGCAGTTCGAGAGCTTGTGACTCCACAATGGGCTGAATGGCCTCCATCCATGCCATAAGAATTGAGGTTTTGTGACCCACAATAAATACTTCCTGGACAGACATGCTGGTCCGATGACAGAGACAGTGCACAATCACTCATTATCTTTTCCTGCTCTTCTCTCGTGTACAGCTGCCTTGAAATATCTGTTCAAACAAAACACACTGAATGAAATTCGAGTAGACGAGAAGGCGTTCATGACTGTATATTTCAATCAGGATTTAATTAAGGATGAGATTCCAGAAAAACATAAGAAATGAATGAAAAGCAGGGTAACACAAGAAATAGCAGCGGGGTGCAATATGTGGTTCCAATACGTCTCATGGTATTACCAATAGATTATCAATCCAGAAAAAATCAGCTCTTCTTCTGTGGATCCAGGTTGAATCCCGCCACTGCAGATGGTGGAAATTCAATCCAATAATGTAAAAATATCCCTGGAATTAAGAATCTACTGCTGAGAATGAAATCATTGTCGATTGTCAGAAAAGTCCACCTGTTCCCTAATATCCTGCAATGAAGGAATCTTCCATCCTCAACTAGTCTGGCTGACATGCAACTCCAGACCGAAAGCAATGTCATTGACTCCCAATCGCCCTCTGAAACTGTCCAATGAGTCATTCAGTTGTACCAACCCCTACAAAGTTTCAAACAAATGAAACCGGATGGATCAACTTGCATGGAAATGGGCACCGGAAAAGTCAACATTAGAAACATCACTTTAGAACCTGCAGTCTTCCTTACTAACACCTGATGTCTGGTGCCAACATTGGAACAACTGCCTTACAGACTAGTCAAGAAACAGCCCGACATAGGCTTACTCACGGAATCATACTATACAGAAATAACAGAAATTAAACATGGGCAAAAGTGTCTCTTACTGATTACGACGTAACGTCGTTCCTCAGCTGAATCAGTCCTCCTCCATGTTAAACAACACTTGGAGAAAGCATTGACTGTGGCAAGGGCACAAAATGAATTCTGCCGGGGGATTTCAAAGTCGACTGTCAAGAGTGTTTTTTTTTAGATTAGATTACTTACAGTGTGGAAACAGGCCCTTCGGCCCAACAAGTCCACACTGACCCGCCGAAGCGCAACCCACGCATACCCCTACATTTGCCCCTTACCTAATACTACGGGCAATTTAGCATGGACAATTCACCTGACCCGCACATCTTTGGACTGTGGGAGGAAACCGGAGCACCCAGAGGAAACCCACGCAGACACGGGGAGAACGTGCAAATTCCACACAGTCAGTCGCCTGAGTCGGGAATTGAACCCGGGTCTCAGGCGCTGTGAGACAGCAGTGCTAACCACCATACCACCTACTGTTTTGGCAACAGTACGACTGATCATGCTGGTCGGCTCCTCAGGACATAGCTACTAGATTGGGTCAGCAGAAGGTGGTGAGGGAATGAACGAGAGCGTAAAAAAAAACCTGACCTCATCCTTACTCATCTACTAACTGCAGATGTATAAGTCCATGACAGTATCAGTAAAAGTGACCACTACACCATCCTTGTGGAGACGAAGTCTATTATCTCCATAAGCTCTATTGTGTTGTGTGGCACTATCGCCATGTTAAATGGCACAACTTTTAGCAGATCTAGCAACTCAAGACTGTCCATCCATAAGACACTGTGGACCATCAATAGCAGCAGAACTGTACTCCAGCATAATCTGTAACATCACGGCCCAGCATTCCCCCACTCAAACATTACCATCAATCCAGAGGATTAAACCTGGTTCAATGGAGAATGCAGGAGGGCATCCCAGGAGCAGAACCAGGAATATATAAAGATAAAATATTCATCTGCTGAAGCTTCCAAGCACAAATACCTGCGTGCCAGATAGCATAAACTGCAAGGGACAGACAGAGCTTAGCGATCACAAAACCAATGCATCAGATTTAAGCTCTGCAGTCCTGCTATTCTGATCATGAATGGTGACGGACGATTAAACAACTCACCGGAGCAGGAGTCTCCACAAATATCCCCAACCTCAATGATGGAAGAACCCAGCACATCAGTGCAAAATATAAGGCTGAAGCTTTCATTGCAATCTTCAGTCAGAAGTTTTGAGTGGGTGATCCATTTCGGCCACCTCCGATGGTCCCCATCATTACATAGAGCAGTCTTCAGCAAATTCGATTAACTGATATCGAGAAACGGTTGAAGGCACTGGATACTGCAACGGCTATAAGCCCTGATAACATGCCGCAATAGTCCTGAAGACTTGTGCTCCAGAACATCACGCTCCCCTAGCCAAGCTGTTCCAGTATGTTTACAAACCGACAATGGGGAAAAACGGCTCAAGTGTGTTCTCTACATAAAACGCAGGACAAATTCTATCCATCCTAATACCGCCTTACTCTACTCTCCATCAGCAGTAAAATCATGGAAGGTGTCATCAACAGTGCTATCAAACTGCACCTGCTCAAAACTAACCTGCTCAGTGACGCCCAGTTTGGGTTTTGCCAGGATCATTCAGCTCCTGAACTCGTCACAGACTTGGTTCAAACATAGAAAAAGGAACTGAATTCCAGCCCTTGACGTTAAGGCTGCATTCTGCCAATTGTGACATCAAGGACCCCAAGCAAAAATGGTACCGCGGGCCAGCACTCTGTTATAGGAGTCATACCTGACAGATAGGAAGATGGTCATTGTTGTTGGAGGTCAGTCATCTCAGCTCCAGAAAATCTCCGCAGTAGTCCCTTAGGATAATGTCCTAGGTCCAAATATCTTCAGCTGCTTCAACAATGACCTTCCTTCTATCATAAGGTGAGAAGTGGGGATATTCGATGATGACAGCACAATGTTCAGCACCATTCGCAAATGCTCAGATACGGAAGCAGGCCATGCCCTAAGCAAAAATATCTGGGCAAGTAACATTTGCGCCACATAAGTTCAGCCAATGACTGTCATCATTGAGGAACAATATAACCACTTTGTATTCAGCAACATTATCAGCACTAATCTCCCCCACTATCAATATTCTGGGGGGTTTCATTGACCAGAAACTCAACTGGACTCGCCACATGAATATAACAGCAGATCAGAGGCTAGGAATACTACACGAGAAACTCACCTCCTGACTATCCGTAGCCTGTCCATTATCTACAAAGCACAAGTCAGGAATGAGATGGAATATCTTCACTTGTCTGAATGAGTGCAGCCCCAACAACACTAAAGAAGCTTGACACAATCCAGGACAAAACAGCACATTTGATTTGCACCACATCCACAAGCATTCACTCCCTTCACCATGGTCACTCAGGAGCAGCAGTGTGCACGATCTACAAGACACAATGGAGAAATACCCAAAGATCTTCAGACAGCTCCTTCTAATGCATCAGAATTAAGCTCTGCAGTCCTGCTAATCTGATCGTAAATGGTGGCGGACGATTAAACAACTCCATTTGGAATGACAAGGGAGTAGACTTTTGCGAACAGCACCATCTTCCAATTCCCCTCCAAATGAGTTAACATCCTGATTTGGATATGCATTGCCGTTCCTTCACTATTGCTGCGTGAAAACCCTGGAATTCCCTCTTTAGTCACTAGTGGGTCACCGCACAGCAGGTAGGTTGCAGCAGTTCGAGAAGGCAGCTCAGCACCACCTTCCCAAGGGCAACTGGGGACGGGCAAGAAATGCTGGGCGCATCCAGCAGTGCCCACATCCAAAAAAATCTATTTTTTAAAATAGTTCCAAGTTGAGCATCTCGATGGGACAGGTTATCTGATTTGAACATGAACAGGAAAGCGATGTGTCTAATATTGAACATTTTAGACTTTTCTGTTATTAAAGGGTGTTCAGTATTCGATGACATATTGTTGCTGAATGCTGTGATAAATTGAATCTGTTCTGTTTAAATCAACAATACTGGCGCATTGTTGGATCAATCCTTCGAAAATACCAGACAGAAAATGACAATCATCGTAGAGAGAATGTACTCCCGCCAGATGAGACTCACTGATAGCAACTCATATTCAAAATATTAATGGAATACTGGCTGACACTGAATCCTCCCACCGTCCATATCACAGGGGTTACCATTGACCAGTACGTGAAGTCAAATCAATATACAAATACAAGGGTTACAAGAGCAGGTCAGAAACTTACAAGTCTATACTGAATAATAGACCCAATGTCCTAAACGGCATGATATAGCAATAGACTTAGGCCATTCAGCCATTCCTTCATTCTGATACTGTGCCTTTTTGTCATTATCTCTATGAAAAGTGGAAATATCTTCTACATACTGACTGCATCAATTTTTTCAGTAATCCATTAGTTTCAAACAGAACACCCCCAGCCCCCACCCCCCACAATTCTTCTAAATTCCATCGAGTGCACACACTGCCGCTCATATGACAAGCTATCATCCCCAGGATCATCTCCAACACCAGCAGATCTTTCTCCAGAGATAGTGTCTAAAACAGCTCACAATTGGCCAAATGCTGTCTGTCCAAAGCCCATTACATTGTCAGCAGTATGTCTCCCGTCTTGCATTCTTGCTCTCTTGAAATGAATGCGAACATTGCTTTTGCTTTCCTAAATGCCAACTGAACATGCACGTTAACCATAAGAGAGGACGAGTGCTTCAAAATCCTTTTGGGCTTCAGAATTAATGGATCCTATTAGAATATAGTGTCTCCCCTCTTACGCCTACCAAAGTGCATATTCTCACACGTTCCCATATTGTGCTCCATCAGCCACGTGTTTTCCCACAGTCCCAAACTGTTCAAGCCTTTCTGCAGCTTCCCCACTTCCTCAATATCATCTGCAAACCTAGCAAAACTGTCCTCAAGTCCTTTGTTCAGTTTGTTCATATATAATACATCTCCTGGCTCCCTAAGAACCGTCCACCATCTATAAGGCACAACAGTCTCGGTGCCTGACTTCATTCAGGTTAAAGCAGTGGCTTGACTTGAATTACACCTGTAAAGTCTTCACTCCCTGCACCACTGACTCTCAGTAGAAGCACACCCTACCCCCTTTTGTTGTGAGTTTACTTCATTATTGTGCACAAGCACAGTCGATTGATGTCACTCCGTCTCGATACTAACTCATTGGTGCTCACATCAACCATGTCACTGTGTATTGATGACGATGGAGGAAGGTCGGCGAGGGGATGTCTATGATGAATACTTGTGTGACTGCCAGGCTGAAACCTGCCCCGAAAGCCTCGGATGTACCTGTGCCCGCTCTCACTACTGCAGGTATGATCAGTCTTCCTGTTGGTCAAATCAAGGAAAGCGACAGCCATGGATTGTGTTCCCGGCTGAGCACTCAGACCCTGTGAGGACCAACTGACAGAGGTATTCACATACAATTTCAGCTTTTCCCTCCCATAAGCTGAAATCCCAACCTGCTTCAAAAAGACCAACATCAACCTTCATCATTGTGCTTCCAATTAAACCTGTTGGACTATAACCTGGTGTTGTGTGATTTTTAACTTTGTACACCCCAGTCCAACACCGGCATCTCCAAATCATAACACCAACCTTGGAAGTGAGAAAGCTCATGCTTTAATGACTTAATGATTACCGCCAAATGGCTCTAACCTCAATAAACATGGAGTGATTTGAAAGGCTGGTTATGGCCCACATCACCTCCAATCTCCCAGCCTTACTTGGTCCCCTATAATATGCCGACTGATGTAACGGATCCACAACAGATGCTGTATCCCGAGCCATGTACTCATCCCTAGGACATCTGGACAACAAAGCCACCTACACCGGACTCCTGCTCATTGAGTACATCTCCAACTTAAACATCATTATCCCCTCCAGACTGATCTCAAAATTCCGTGACCTTAGTCGCGGCTGCACCCTCTGAAACTGGATCCCCCAGTTTCTGACCAACAGACTACAATTAGTGAAGATAGGTATTTGCAACGCCGCCACAATAACACACAACACTGGAGCTCCTGGAGGATGTGTCCTCAGCCCCATACTGTACTCCCTGTACACACACGGCTGTGTCCCTCAGCCCCTACTGTACTCCCTGTACACACACGGCTGTGTCCCTCAGCCCCCTACTGTACTCCCTGTACACACACGGCTGTGCTCTCAGCCCCCTACTGTACTCCCTGTACACACACGGCAGTGTCCTCAGTCCCCTACTGTGCTCCCTGTACTCTGACAGCTGTGGCCTCAGCCCCCTACTGTATTCCTTGTACACATACGGCTGTGTCATCACCCCTGACTGTACTCCCTATGCAACAAAAGGTGTGACCTCAGCCCCCTACTGTACTCCCTGCGCACACACTGCCTGTCCCTCAGCCCACTACCATACTCCTGCACACACACGGCTTTGTCATCAGCCCCATACTGTACTCCCTGTACACACAGGGCTGTGTCCCTCAGCCCACTACTGTACTCACTGTACACACACGGCTGTGTCCCTCAGCCCCCTACGGTACTCTCTGTACGCACACAGCTGTGTCCCTCAACCCCCTACTGTACTCCCTGTACACACACGGCTTTGTCATCAGCCCCATACTGTACTCCCTGTACACACAGGGCTGTGTCCCTCAGCCCACTACTGTACTCACTGTACACACACGGCTGTGTCCCTCAGCCCCCTACGGTACTCTCTGTACGCACACAGCTGTGTCCCTCAACCCCCTACTGTACTCCCTGTACACACACGGCAGTGTCCTCAGTCCCCTACTGTGCTCCCTGTACTCTGACAGCTGTGGCCTCAGCCCCCTACTGTATTCCTTGTACACATACGGCTGTGTCATCACCCCTGACTGTACTCCCTATGCAACAAAAGGTGTGACCTCAGCCCCCTACTGTACTCCCTGTGCACACACTGCCTGTCCCTCAGCCCACTACCATACTCCTGTACACACACGGCTTTGTCATCAGCCCCTACTGTACTCCCTGTACACACAGGGCTGTGTCCCTCAGCCCCTACTGTAGTCCCTGTACACAAGGCTGTGTCCCTCAGCTCGCTACGGTACTCCCTGTACACACACAGCTAATTCCTCAGCCCCCTACTGTACTCCCTGGACACACACGGCTGCGTCCTCTGCTCCCTACGGTATCACTGTACACACACGGCTGTGCTCTCAGCTCGCTACTGTACTCCCTGCACACACACGGCTGTGTACTCAGCACCCTACTGTACTCCCTGAACCCACACAGCTGTGTCCCTCAGCCCCCTACTGTACTCCCTTTACACCTACTTCTGTGTCCTCAGCACCCTACTGTACTCACTGTACACACACGGCTGTGCTCTCAGCCCCCTACTGTACTCCCTATACACACACGGCTGTGTCCTTCAGCTCGCTGTTGTACTCCCTGTACACACACGGCTGTGTCCTCAGCCCCCTACTGTACTCCCTGTACACACACAGCTGTGCCCTCAGCCCCCTACAGTTCTCACTGTACACACACAGCTGTGTCCTCCGCTCCCTACTGTACTCCCTGTACACACATGGCTGTGTCCCTCAGCTCGCTACGGTACTCCCTGTACACACAGGGCTGTGTCCTCAGCCCCCTACTGTACTCCCTGTACACATATGGCTGTGTCCTCCGCTCCCTACCGTACTGCCTACATACACGGCTGTGTCCTCAGCCCCCTACTGTACTCCCTGGACACACACGGCTGTGTCCTCAGCCCACTACTGTACTCCCTGTACACACAAGGCTGTGGCCTCAGCCCCCTACAGTACTCTCTGTACACTCACGGCTGTATCCTCAGCCCCCTACTGTCCTCCCTGTACACCAACGGCTGTGTCCCTCACCCCCCTACTGTACTCCCTGTACATACACGGCTGTGCTCTCAGCCCCCTACAGTACTCTCTGTACACACACGGCTGGATCCTCAGCCCCCTACTGTACTCCCTGTACACACACGGCTGTGTCCCTCAGTCCCCTACTGTACTCACGGTACACACACGGCTGTGCTCTCAGCCCCCTACTGTACTCCCTGTACACAAACGGCAGTGTCCTCAGTCCCCTACTGTGCTCCCTGTACTCTGACAGCTGTGGCCTCAGCCCCCTACTGTATTCCTTGTACACATACGGCTGTGTCATCACCCCTGACTGTACTCCCTATGCAACAAAAGGTGTGACCTCAGCCCCCTACTGTACTCCCTGTGCACACACTGACTGTCCCTCAGCCCACTACCATACTCCTGTACACACACGGCTTTGTCATCAGCCCCCTACTGTACTCCCTGTACACACAGGGCTGTGTACCTCAATAGAATTCTCTATTCCTGAGATGCTGCCTGGCCTGCTGTGCTTTGACCAACAACACATTTGCAGCTGTGATCTCCAGCATCTGCAGACCTCATTTTTTACTCTGTGTCCCTCAGCCCACTACTGTACTCCCTGTACACACACGGCTGTGTCCCTCAGCTCGCTACTGTACTCCCTGTACACACACGGCTGTGACCCTCAGCCCCCTACTGTACTCCCTGCACACACACGGCTGTGTACTCAGCACCCTACTGTACTCCCTGTACCACACAGCTGTGTCCCTCAGCCCCCTACTGTACTCCCTTTACACCTACTTCTGTGACCTCAGCACCCTACTGTACTCACTGTACACACACGGCTGTGCTCTCAGCCCCCTACTGTACTCCCTATACACACATGGCTGTGTCCTTCAGCTCGCTGTTGTACTCCCTGTACACACACGGCTGTGTCCTCAGCCCCCTACTGTACTCCCTGTACACACACAGCTGTGCCCTCAGCCCCCTACAGTTCTCACTGTACACACACAGCTGTGTCCTCCGCTCCCTACTGTACTCCCTGTACACACATGGCTGTGTCCCTCAGCTCGCTACGGTACTCCCTGTACACACAGGGCTGTGTCCTCAGCCCCCTACTGTACTCCCTGTACACATATGGCTGTGTCCTCCGCTCCCTACCGTACTGCCTACATACACGGCTGTGTCCTCAGCCCCCTACTGTACTCCCTGGACACACACTGACTGTCCCTCAGCCCACTACCATACTCCTGTACACACACGGCTTTGTCATCAGCCCCCTACTGTACTCCCTGTACACACAGGGCTGTGTACCTCAATAGAATTCTCTATTCCTGAGATGCTGCCTGGCCTGCTGTGCTTTGACCAACAACACATTTGCAGCTGTGATCTCCAGCATCTGCAGACCTCATTTTTTACTCTGTGTCCCTCAGCCCACTACTGTACTCCCTGTACACACACGGCTGTGTCCCTCAGCTCGCTACTGTACTCCCTGTACACACACGGCTGTGACCCTCAGCCCCCTACTGTACTCCCTGCACACACACGGCTGTGTACTCAGCACCCTACTGTACTCCCTGTACCACACAGCTGTGTCCCTCAGCCCCTACTGTACTCCCTTTACACCTACTTCTGTGACCTCAGCCCCTACTGTACTCACTGTACACACACGGCTGTGCTCTCAGCCCCCTACTGTACTCCCTATACACACATGGCTGTGTCCTTCAGCTCGCTGTTGTACTCCCTGTACACACACGGCTGTGTCCTCAGCCCCCTACTGTACTCCCTGTACACACACAGCTGTGCCCTCAGCCCCCTACAGTTCTCACTGTACACACACAGCTGTGTCCTCCGCTCCCTACTGTACTCCCTGTACACACATGGCTGTGTCCCTCAGCTCGCTACGGTACTCCCTGTACACACAGGGCTGTGTCCTCAGCCCCCTACTGTACTCCCTGTACACATATGGCTGTGTCCTCCGCTCCCTACCGTACTGCCTACATACACGGCTGTGTCCTCAGCCCCCTACCGTACTCCCTGGACACACAAGGCTGTGGCCTCAGCCCCCTACAGTACTCTCTGTACACACAAGGCTGTGGCCTCAGCCCCCTACAGTACTCTCTGTACACACACGGCTGTATCCTCATCCCCCTACTGTCCTCCCTGTACACCAACGGCTGTGTCCTCACCCCCTACTGTACTCCCTGTACATACACGGCTGTGCTCTCAGCCCCCTACAGTACTCTCTGTACACACACGGCTGGATCCTCAGCCCCCTACTGTACTCCCTGTACACACACGGCTGTGTCCCTCAGCCCCCTACTGTACTCACTGTACACACACGGCTGTGCTCTCAGCCCCCTACTGTACTCCCTGTACACAAACGGCTGTGTCCCTCAGCCCCTACTGTACTCCCTGTACACACACAGCAGTGTCCTCAGTCCCCTACTGTGCTCCCTGTACTCTGACAGCTGTGGCCTCAGCCCCCTACTGTATTCCTTGTACACATACGGTTGTGTCATCACCCCTGACTGTACTCCCAATGCAACAAAGGTGTGACCTCAGCCCCCTACTGTACTCCCTGTGCACACACTGCCTGTCCCTCAGCCCACTACCATACTCCTGTACACACACGGCTTTGTCATCAGCCCCCTACTGTACTCCCTGTACACACACGGCTGTGCTCTCAGCCCCCTACAGTACTCTCTGTACACACACGGCTGTATCCTCAGCCACCTACTGTACTCCCTGTACAACACGGCTGTGTCCCTCAGCCCTACTGTACTCCCTGTACACACACGGCAGTGTCCTCAGTCCCCTACTGTGCTCCCTGTACTCTGACAGCTGTGGCCTCAGCCCCTACTGTATTCCTTGTACACATACGGCTGTGTCATCACCCCTGACTGTACTCCCAATGCAACAAAAGGTGTGACCTCAGCCCCCTACTGTACTCCCTGTGCACACACTGCCTGTCCCTCAGCCCACTACCATACTCCTCTACACACACGGCTTTGTCATCAGCCCCCTACTGTACTCCCTGTACACACAGGGCTGTGTACCTCAATAGAATTCTCTATTCCTGAGATGCTGCCTGGCCTGCTGTGCTTTGACCAGCAACACATTTGCAGCTGTGACTCCAGCATCTGCAGACCTCATTTTTACTCTGTGTCCCTCAGCCCACTACTGTACTCCCTGTACACACAGGGCTGTGTCCCTCAGCCCCCTACTGTACTCCCTGCACACAAGGCTGTGTCCCTCAGCTCGCTACCGTACTCCCTGTAAACACACAGCTAATTCCTCAGCCCCCTACTGTACTCCCTGGACACACACGGCTGCGTCCTCTGCTCCCTACGGTATCACTGTACACACACGGCTGTGCTCTCAGCCCCCAACTGTACTCCTGTACACACACGGCTGTGTCCCTCAGCTCGCTACTGTACTCCCTGTACACACACGGCTGTGACCCTCAGCCCCTACTGTACTCCCTGCACACACACGGCTGTGTACTCAGCACCCTACTGTACTCCCTGTACCACACAGCTGTGTCCCTCAGCCCCTACTGTACTCCCTTTACACCTACTTCTGTGTCCTCAGCACCCTACTGTACTCACTGTACACACACGGCTGTGCTCTCAGCCCCCTACTGTACTCCCTATACACACACGGCTGTGTCCTCCAGCTCGCTGCGGTACTCCCTTTACACACATGGCTGTGTCTTCAGCCCCCTACTGTACTCCCTGTACACACACAGCTGTGCCCTCAGCCCCCTACAGTTCTCACTGTACACACACAGCTGTGTCCTCCGCTCCCTACTGTACTCCCTGTACACACATGGCTGTGTTCCTCAGCTCGCTACGGTACTCCCTGTACACACAGGGCTGTGTCCTCAGCCCCCTACTGTACTCCCTGTACACATATGGCTGTGTCCTCCGCTCCCTACCGTACTGCCTACATACATGGCTGTGTCCTCAGCCCCCTACTGTACTCCCTGGACACACACGGCTGTGTCCTCAGCCCACTACTGTACTCCCTGTACACACAAGGCTGTGCTCTCAGCCCCCTACAGTGCTCTCTGTACACACACGATGTATCCTTAGCCCCCTACTGTCCTCCCTGTACACCGATGGCTGTGCCCTCGGTCCTATTGTACGCCCTGCACACGCACGGCTGTGCCCTCAGTCCTACTGCACTCCCTGAACACACGCGGCTGTGTCCTCAGCCCCCTACTGTATTCCCTGTACCCACACAGCTGTGTCCCTCAGCCCCTACTGTACTCCCTGTGCACACACAGGGCTGTGTCCTCAGCCCCCTACTGTACTCCCTGTACACACATGGCTGTGTCCTCACCCCCTACTGTACTCCCTGTACACATACGGCTGTGTCCTTAAACCCCTACTGTACTCCCGTACACACACGGCTGTGCCCTCAGCCCCCTACTGTACACCGGTACACACGTGGCGGTGTTGCCAAATTCCAAACAATGCCAACTGTAAGTTTGCTGATGACATCACCAAAGCAGGAGGGATATCAAACAACGATGAGTCTGAACACAGAAAGGAGATAGTGGGTTTGGTGGCATGGTGGAATGATAATAACCTCCCTCTCAAATTCGGCAAAAGTAAAGAACTGATCATTGTCTTTAGAATGAAAGGAGGGGAACAAGCCGCTATCTACATCAATGGTCGAGACAGTGCAGAGCGTCAAGTCCTTCGGAGTGATGATAACTGGCAACCTACCCGTGACTTCTCACATAGGTGTCACAGACAAGATGGTTCAAAAACGTCTCTCCTTCCTCACTTGGCTCAGGATATTTAGCATGCACTACTTCTACAGATGCACTATTGTGAACATACTGTTCGGGTGCATAATGGCCTGGTACGGCAACACTCTGCCCAAGTCCGTCAGAAATTACAGAAGATTGTGTTCACAGCGCAGACTATGACGGACTCCAATCTCTCAACCATTGACTCGATTTACACGGCTCGTTGCCGTAGAAAGGCTGCCAACATCTGTCCAAGATTACTGAGGAAAGAGAGAGAGGAAATAACTAGGGCCTTAACAGATATCTTTGTAACATCCTTGAACACAACTGAGGTCCCAGAGGACTGGAAAGTTTCTAATCTCCTTGTTTAAGAAGGGTAGCATGAATAATCCGTTAATTATAGACCGGTGAGTCTGACGTCTGGGGTAGGAAGCTGCGAAAGAAGATACTGAGGGATAGGTTCTATTCTCATTTGAATGAAAATGGTCTTATCAGTGATAGGCAACATGATTTAGTGCAGGGAAGGTCATGTCTTACCAACTTAATAGAATTATTGAGGAAGTGACAAAGTTGATTGATGAGGGAGGGGCTGTAGATGTCATGTACATGGACGTCAGAAAGACGTTTGATAAGATTTCCCATGGTCGGGTGATGGAGAAAGTGAAGTCACATGGTGTCCAGGGTGTGCTAGCTACATGAATAAAGAATATAATTGGCAAGAGGGGACAGAGCGTAATTGGGGAAGGTAGTTTCTCAAAATGGAGAACTGTAACCAGTGGTGCTCCATTTAAGATGTTTCGAGAAATATACATGAATGGGCAGGGAGCATAGTGATACAGACCTTTAGGTTGAGATGGAGGATTTGGATCGTCGCAGGCTTGGACCGCCGAATGGCCTGTTCCTGGACTGCAATGTTCTTTGTTCTAACATTACCAAAGACACATCATATGCCTGTAAAGATCTCCCACAACCTCTTCCATCATGCTAAAAGATACAGACGCTTGAACACACAGAGCAGCAAGTTCAGGAACAGCTTCTTCCTGTCTGTTATTAGCCTGATGAATGGGCTCTCTAATCTCAGATAATGCTGATTTTGTTCATATTGACCTAGCCTAGCGCACGCCCTGTGCA
>NW_026868418.1:0-26762 GCF_020745735.1 Hemiscyllium ocellatum | reverse complement strand
TCTGTTGATTGACCTTTTGGAGAGGCCGACACATGGACACCGCAGTATTTTATCTCACATTGTACACGTAGAATGATGGAACTTGCTTTTAATATTGCTAAAAAAGGAGGCAATGGCTTAATGGTATTCCTGCCAGATGATTGAAATGTACAGTGTTCCGATGATTAGGGATAGAATCCCAACATGGCTGATGGCAGCATCGGAATCCAATACAATCGAGAATGAAAAGGCGAATGATGACCATGAAACTATTGTCAATTGTTAGAAAACCCAACTGGTTCACTCATGTCCTGTCGGGAAGGAAACGGTCATCCTCACCTGGTCTGGCCTACATGTGACTCCAGACCCACAGCAATGTGGTTAACTCTCAACTGCCCTCAGGAAAAATACATTAAAAACTGTTAACAAATACCCCGCAGGTATCACTTAAAAAACTGGCTGTTCCCAATGGGACCATGTGAATTTCTGAACGGCCTGAACTAAAACGACATCATCTCCCCATCTCCCCTCACTCTGTTTACACCCAACTCCAGAACACTCTCATTGAGCCAAGCAGCCCTCACAGTGCAGCCCTGTCATTGTCATTGCCTGCTCACATCTACACTGCCCTCAGCCTCCTGTACTGTTCCAGTGCATCTCAATGGGAGCTCAGGGACAGCATCTCATCTTTCATTTCAGCCCTTTGTAACCCCAGAGTCAACATGGACCTCAGCAGTTTCTGAATGAACAGACAGTTGTCAGAAGATGGAACATCCCACCTGAAAAGGTACTGGAATTTGAGTCTAAAAGGAGTTTTAATGGGAAGTTTGCAGGTAATTGAAAATATCAAGTTTACAGGTTAACATCATGAAGTGGGTGATTGTCTAAATCTCAGATTCTTACAAAAGGACGAGGTGTAATTTGGATAAATCTGTGCTCCATCTCAGGCCAATATCTCCTTCCTCAGCTGCAGGGCCCAGAACAGAGCACACACCCAAAGGGTGTTCCAACCACGAATTTGTACATCTTTCTGCTTAACAAAAATATTGGAGATATTTTCCCACAAACAGAACTGACAAACCTTTCTCCTTCCACAGTTAAATGCCAATGATATTCAGATCCTGATGACTCCGTTGACTGTAAAAACTTGCTTTGAGATCCGAACTTCAATTATTCTGATTTAATATCCTATGAAATGAATTCACAAAACAAAACTCACAGTCAGTGCAGGAAGAATATAAATACATATTTTTTTCTTGGTATGTGCTTGATGTGTAAATGCCTCTCTTCAAACCTTCCCCCTCCCCCTCCCCCTCCCCCATCCTTGGAAGGGGACATGTCCATGCCCCTCACTGTACCTTGCCCCCAATAAAGATGGCGGCCATATCCCAGGACCTCTCACCGCCTGAGGGCCGTAGCCGTTTTCCCATCTGCTGCAAACGCGGGAAAGAGTTTCTAATTCAGACTAACGACCTGCACAGAGTGTAATTAAAACTTCCCAGTCTGAAGTGACTCATTACCTCTGTCTCTGAGGCCACTCTCCCCTTCCCTATTTGCGTTCCCCACATTCACCAACGGCCGAGTCACGTGACACTGCACAGGCGGAGTTACTGGTGACGTGTCATCCCACTGGCCACGCCCCTCATTCACTCCCATTGTTTGGATGACCATCTTTATCACTTGGTCCACCAGTCCCACCCCCTTTTCCTATTGGTCCGAAGCTGCCATCAATCAGCTGGACCCCATTGTGAGGTCAGTGGTGGGATCCTCCCCCTGCCTGAATCAAACCCAGAAGGTGGATGGATGGTGTCAATCAGGAACAACAAGCAGGAGGTGCTGGGAAAGCTCAGCAGGTCTGGCAGCATCTGGGAACAGGAATCTGTCCAGTGGCCCTTCCTCAGAACCGATGGGAGCTGGGAACATTAGAATCCTGGCAGTGTGGAAACAGGCCATTCGGCCCCAAAAGTCTACCCTCCGAATGGTATCCCACCCAGACCCATTCCCCTACCCTATTACTGTATATTTCTACTGACTAATGCACCTCACCTACACATCCCTGAGCATTATGGGAAATTTAGCTTGGCCAATTCAACTAACCTGCAGATCTTTGTACTGCAGGAGATAGGGGTTAGAGAGTAAATAATAGGCAGGGACAGAACCCAGAGAGAGACTGGAACATTTGGAAAGACAAAAGGAGTGGATTACAATCTGACTGGGAGGGTGCATAGCTGTTAATGGAGGGGACAGGAACCTGTGTGTGGCAGCGTCTCAGTGGAGGTGGTGGAAATGGCGACTGATGATCTACGTTCTGCTGCAAAAACAGACCCTGAGCTTCCAGCTGCCTGTCACTTTAACACATAAGCCTGTTCCCTGGCCAACATCTCTGTCTCATGTTTACTGCAGTGTTCCAGCGAGGCCAGAACATACCAAATGGCCCATATTTCAAGGACTGCAATTTCCCCTCCCATGTGGTCAATACCATCCACTTTATCTCCTCCACTTCACGCACCTCTGCCTTTGAAACCCACACCTCCAACTGCAACAAGGATAGAACCACTGCCCCCCCCGCCCCCAAAGTCCTTACCTTCCACCCAGATACAACACATCATCCCCTGCCATTTCCACCAGCTACAATCAGACCACACCACCAGATTCTTAAGGGGTTTGACAGAATAAATACTGATGTGTCTGAGGGTAAGTACTGAGAGGGGAGTCTGAAACCAGATTCTGAGTCAGTCACAGAATCAAGGGTTCTGTTTCGGATTCATCAAGTTTAAGGCAACACAGACACGGGTAAGGGGCTTCAGTAGCAATGGAGCTGGGGTGAGGAGTAGACAAGCAACGTTCAAGAGATTGGAATTCCTGGTGTTTGGGATTGTGTAGATGTCTGATCAGAAGGTCAGCTTCGCGTCAGATATAACTGCAATGCTGTAAAGAGTGTAGTTCCCAGCGAGAGGGAGAGGCTCAGCAGTCAGGGAAAGAAATTTGTCACGCAACAGGTTTAACCATTACAATGCTTCATTGGAGGAAACTGCACCTAATCGAGTAGTGGGAATGTGGTAAGCAGTTTGATAACTGAGTAACAGTGGAGTAATGGAGAGGGATGACGGGGAGGGAGAGCAGCGCATCGTCAGTGTACATGTGAAACCCAACATGGTGCTTTTGCACAATGGCACCTCCTGGCTGTGTGTACGTGAGATACAGAAGGGACCAAGGATAGATCCAGGAGGGACACCAAATGCAAGGAATTCAAAAAGGAAAGGGAGAGTGGAAATGGAGCAGGATTTTGGGAGAGAAGGACATAATCAGAAAAGACTGAACAAGGAACAATATCTGTGAATCGGTGAGGGGGACTGATGAGGAGGAGGAGGAAAAAAAAGAGTTGGAAAGTCTATGGTTTAATGAGATTAGGGTGAGGGGCTGCAGATCAGATTATCTCAGTCTTACTGACAGACAAACTCCATGTGCTCCAAACTCTTGTTGGAGGGAAGGATGGAGGAGACAGGATGATGGACAGTGTTTCACAAAGAAACAAAACCTGGGTAAGTGATGTTTAAAGTGAGTGAACAAACCTAATGTATTTAACTTTTATTCAAAATATTAAAACAAACGACTGAAGTCCTAGTTCGAATCCCAACTTGGCAGATGGCGGAATCTGAATTCAAGAAAAAAATAACCGGAATTAGGAATCTCCTAATCTCCATGGAACGATTGTCAATGGCGAAAAAAATCCTGCCAACCCGACAGTGGCCCAGCAAGCTACTCACTGTATTAATCACTGCAAAGTCTCAACAAAGGAATGAAACTAGATGGACCACTCGGCATCTAACAGGGCACCAGAAAATACAACCACAGAATCAGCCGTCTCGATGGTGCAATGTCCTCCAGACTAACATATGGAGTTTGGTGCCAAAATGTGCAGAGCTGTCTCACAGACCAATCAAGGAACAGCCTGACATACTCATACTCGTGAAATCAACCCTTACAGACAATGACCAGATACCACCATCACCATCCCAAGATATTGAGAGTGTTGTGATGGAAAGCACAACAGGTCAGGCAGCATCCGAGGAGAAGGAGAATTGATGTTTTGAGCCTAAGCCCTTCATCAGTCTGACCTGCTGTGCTTTTCCAGCACCACACTCTCGACTCTGATCTCCAGCATCTGCAGTCTTCACTTTCTCCTGAAATCTCTGGATATGTCCTGTCCCACCAGCAGGACAGACCAGGCAGAGGTGGTGGCACAGACAGGGAGGATTTGCCCTGGGAGTACTCAGCATTGACTCCGGACACCAGGAAATCTCATGGCTCCTGCTGATTACCACGTACCATCCTCCCTTGGCTGATGAATCACTTCTCCTTCATATTGAACAACATTTGGAGGCAGCACTGAGGAAGTAAAATGGTGTCAAACGTACTCTGGGTACAGGATTTCAATGTCCACAATCGAGACTAGCTCTGCAACAGAATTACTGACTGAGCTGGTCAGGTCCTAAAGGACACAGCTGTTCAACTGAGTCTGCAGTGGGTGGTGAGGGAACCAAGAGGGAAAAACATACTTTATCTCATTGTTATGAATTGACCAGCTGCAGATACCGATACTGTCATGGACAGATGTAAGAGCGACCATCACACATTCCTTTTGGAGACACAAGTCTTGGCTTAAAGTTAAGAAAAACTTCCATTGTGTTGAGTGACACTATCACCGTTCTAAATGGGACAGAGTTTGAAGAGATGTAGGATCTCAAATTGGATCTCTCTGATGTACTGTGGGACATCAACAGCAGCAGAACTGTACTCCAGCACAATCTGTAATCTCATGGGTTTGTACATCCCGCACTCACCCATCACAATGAACAGGAAAGGAGGGCATGCCATGAGCAGCACCAGGCATACCTAAAAATGACGGGCCAACCTGGTGAAGCTACTAAACAGGACCATCTGCATTTCAAACAGCATCAGCACCAAGCAACAGAGCTAAGTGATCCCACAACCAATAGATCAGATCAGAACTCTGCAGTTCTGCCACACCCAGTTGTTTAATTGTCCATCACCGTTCACAACTCATTGGAGGAAGCATCACTGATATCCCCACCCTTATATGTGAGGCTCCTCCAGCAGTACAAGGACCAGATAAGATAACAGCATTTGCAGCAATCTGCAGCCAGAAGTGCAAAGTGGGATGAACCATCTCAGCCTTCTCCAGTGGTTTCTAACATCACAGATGTGAGTTTTAAGCCAATTCTTGATGTTATTCAAACTGAATAGAAATGGTTAAGTAGTGCAAAGGCTACGGGCCCTGCCAATATCCTGGCAATAATACTGATGGCTTGTGCTCCAGAACTTGCCACCCACCAAGCCACGTACCGCTCCAGCACTGGCATCTACCCGACAATGTGGAACATTGCCCTGGCATGTTCAACACAAAAACACAGGGCAATCCAACCCAGCCAATTTCCACCCCTCAGTCCACACTCGATCAGCAGTCAAGTGATGGAAGATGTCATCAACAGGGCTACCAAGCAGCAGCTGCTCAGCAACAGCCAGCTGAGTGACACTCATTTTAGGCTCCACCAGGGCCACTCAGCTCCCGATTGTGTTACCGCCTGATTCACAACCTGACAACCAGCTGAATCCCAGAGGTGAGGTGAGGGGGACAGCCCAGTCCCACTCCAACACCACTATTTCTAGCTGATTCTACTCTTGTCTCAGCTCATATACTCTCATCCCCCTTGTGTTATCTCCAGACTCCATTATCCAAACACACTCCTGACCAGCTTCCCACATTCAACCTCCCTGTAATCTCAAGAAAACCTAAATCTCTGCTGCCCAAGTACTCCCTCATACCAAAGCTTGTTGATCCATCAAAAGGCTCCTATTCATAACCAACAACAGAGAGCCACAGAGATGTACAGCATGGAAACAGACCCTTCAATCCAACCCGTCCACGCCGACCAGATATCCCAACCTGATCTAGTCTCACCTGCCAGCATCCGGCCCACATCCCTCAATTTAAAATTCCCACCCTTGATGTAATTTTTGGTTGTGACCATCCCTAGCTCGCTGTATCTCACACCCTTTGAGACCTCGACAACCCATTCTGTTCGAGAGATTCACAATGATCTGTTAATTCATTACCTCACCTGTGTGGCTGCTTTTACAGTTGCCAAAGCAACAAGGTCTGAAATCCGCAGCCACAGGTCTGCTTTCTCCCTTTAAGACATTCCTCAAAACCTGCTTTTTGGCAATGCTTTTGGTCAGCTGACCTAATATCATCCTTCTCTGGCCTTATGTCTAAAGTTCCCAATAACATTTTTGTCAAATTATAAGCATGATAATGAAACTACAAACTGTTCTTGATTTGGACATTATCTTCAAATCATCACTGTTGCTGTAATGAATAATCTGTAATGTCTCTTACCCAACCACATTGTGGGAACACCTTCACCACACAAACTGCAGCTGTACAAGAAAGTCAAACATCACCCTCTCCCCAGGCAACAGGGCTTTGGCATTAATCACTGGGATCTGTGGAAGGAGAAACACAGTTGATGTTTCAGGGAGTGCAAAACGGATTACAGGGAATGAAAATAGTGCAGAATTTATAGTCAGAAATGTAAGGAAAATACACTTGCTCATTGGAAAAAAGAATTCTTGACTGTCAAAGATTTTCCAGAAAAAAAATAATAAGCAGCACACGGTCAGGGGCTGGGCGGCAGTGAAAAATTAACTTACAGAAATGTCTGTAAAAGTAATAGGAAAATACTAAACAGACCAAAATACACCCATTGTTCGAGACTGAGGAAGCTAGATATTGACAAAGTGGTCATGAGGGAGCCCAGAGATGGAGCAGAGCAGTATAAGCTGTTATGATCCCACAGTCAGAGATGTATAGCACCGACACAGACCCTTCGGTGTAACTCATCCATGCCAACCAGGTATCCGAACCTAATCCATTCCCATTTGCCAGCACTTGGCCCACATCCCTATAAACGCTTCCTAATCATATCATGTGTCTATTTAGATGCCTTTAACATGTTTATTTGTACTAGCCTCCACCACTTCCTCTGGCAGCTCATTCCACGCACTGCATGAAAGAGTTGTCCTCGAGGCCCCTTTGAAATTTTATTTGTTCACCCTAAAGCAATGCCCTCTACTTCTGGACACCATCACTCCAAGGAAAACACCTTGTTCATTTACTCTATTCATGCCCCTCATGATTGTATAAACCTCCATAACATCACAGCTCAGCCTATGGCACTCCAGGGAAAACAGCCCCACCCTCCAACCTCAAATCCTCCAACACTAACAACATTCTTGGAAGTCTTTTTTGAAACCTTTCAAGTTTCACAGCACCCTTCTGATAGGAGGCAGGCCAGAACTGCACACAATATTCCAAACGTGGCCTAACGAATGCCCTGTACAGCAACATGACCTCCCACATCCTGTACTCAATGCTCGAACCAATAAAGGAATATAAACTGAACACCTTCTTCACCATCCTATCTGCCTGCAACTTGACTTGCAAGAAACTATGAACCTGCAGTCCAAGGTCTCTTTGTTCCGCAAACGTCTCCAGGGCCTGGCCATTCAGTGTATAAGTCCTGCACTGATTTGCTTTTCCAAAATGCAGCACCTCACATTTATCTAAATTAAACCCCATCTGATCAATATCTCATTGTAATCTGAGGTAACCTTCTTCATTATCCACAATATCTCCAATTTTGTATGACCTGCAAACTCATTTACGATACCAAATCATTTAAATGAATGACAAAACAAATCCAGAAATAAACATCCATTTCTCTGAGTTTGAATGTGCTCTGTAAATCCTGCCCAATGACTCTGTACCACAGAAAGGCTGCACATGCGCCTGGCTGCACCTTGCCCCCTACAAAGCTGGCAGTTCCGCATGTATCCAGTGAATTCTTGCCCCGAATAAAGATGGTGACGCGTACACATACCTGCAGCCACACTGAGGCAATTCCCCATTTACTGAAAACACGAGACTGGGATGTTACAAAATATGTGTTTTCCGATGCGCACATTGTGTTTGTAAAACCTCTCCACTCATACAGAACCTCTCTCACCTCCTGCGGTTCCACAGACAGCCTTGATTTTTGCGGGTACCTATTCTCTGCCTGGTTACTCGTTTGTCCTTAGTGTGTTTGTACAATCACTTTGGATTCTCCTTAAACCTATTTCCGAAAGCTATCTCATATCCCCTTTTTGCCCTCCTGGTTTACCTCGAGTATACTCCTACTGCCCCTATACTCCTCTAGGGATTCTCACAAACACAGCTCTCTGTACCTGCCAAATGCCTCCTTCATTTTCCTGACCAGGCCCTCAATTTCTTTCGACAGGCAGCATTCCCTACACCTACCAGCCTTGGCCTTAACAGGAACATACTGTCTATATACTCTCATTGTTGCAGGCCTGTGGAGGCAATAGCAGATGAGGACAGAGAAACAATCATTCCCAGTAAAGAGGCAATGTTGGGAAAGATAACAGCCTCAAGGTAGCTGGGTCTCCTGGCCCTGATGGAATGCATTCGAGGGACTAAAGTAGATGGGGGGGAAGAATAACAAACTCGTGATAATTCACTAAAATTTGTTGGATTCTGGGATGGTTTTGACAGACTGGAAGCTGCAAATTGGTGCCACTATTTTTCAAAAAGGACCTGTTAGCTTAACTTCTGCAGTGGAGAAAATGCTTGAATCTCTCAAGGAAGTAGTGGTGAGATATCTGGGTAGAAATTGTCTCATTTCGCAGACACAGCATGGATTCATGAAAGGCAGGTCACTTTTAATGGATTTACTGGAATTATTTGAGCGCGTTGGACAAGGGGGAACCGGTGGATGTGGTGTACCTGGATTTCCAGAAGGTATTCGATACGTTGCCACACAAAAGGCTGCTGTATAAGGTAAAGATGCACAGCATTATGGGTAATTATCATTGATACAGGATCGGTTCACCAACATAATAAATAATGGGGATAAACGGGTGTTTGGATTAGTGTTGACACTACAACTGTTTGCAATTTACACAAATGTTTTGGAATTGAGGACCAAGTGTACGGTGTCAGAGTTCACATTTGATACAAAGACGAGTAAAGCAATGTCTGCAGAGTCCATTGTAAGTCTGCACAGGGATACAGATCAATTAAGTGAGTGGGTAAGGATCTGGCAGATGGAGTTCAATGTTGGGAAACGTGAGGTCATCCATTTGGGTCGGACTAACAGCAAACTGGATGATGAAATGGTGAAATATTGCAGCAGGCTGCTGTGCAGAGGGAGCTGGGTGTCCTTGTGCATGAATCACAGGAAGCTGGTTTGCAGGTACAGCAGGTAATTAAGGCAGTGAAGGGAATATTGTCCTTCATTGCCAGAGGGATGGTTATGCTGCAGCTGTACAGGGGGCTGGGGAGGCCACACCTGGAGTACTGTGTACAGGTTTGATCCCCTTACATTAGCAAGGATGTACTGGCACTAGAGGGAGTGCAGAGGAGGGTCACTAGTTTGAGTTGGGAGTTGAGAGGGTTGGTGTATGTGGAGAGATTGAGAAAACATGTTCTATACTCATTGTAATTTAGAAGAATGGGACGTTGGATAGGAAACAAATAAAATTATGAGGGGAGGAGATAAGACAGAAGCAGGGAGGCTATTTCCAATGGGGACGGGTCCAACTCCAGAGCCTCAAAATAAGGGGAGCAGATTTAGGACTGAGATCAGGAGGAGCTTCTTCAGCTAAAGGGTTGTGAATCTGTGGCATTCCCTGCTGACTGCAGCATTTGAATGCCTTTCAGGCAAAATGTAGATTTGTGAACAGGAAAGGAATTAAGGGTTATGGTGGGAGATCGGGAACGTGGAGCTGAGGCCATGAAAAGATCAGCCCTGATCTTATTGAATGGTAGAGCAGGCTGGAGGGGCCAGGTGAAAGTTCTTGCCTCGTGCCATCAAAATCAGCCTTTGTCCAATTCAGAACCTTAACATGTATATCTGGTCTATTATTTTCTGTAACTATTTTAAAACTAGTAGAATTATCAGAGAATCCCAACAGTGTGGAAGCAGGTCATTCAGCCCATCACACTGATACTGACCCTGAGAGCCTCCTCACCTCCCCCAGTAACATTGCATTTCCGAGGGCCACACAACCTACACATGCCTGAACATTACGGACAATTCAGCCTGGACAATCCACCCAACCTGCACATCCCTGAACACTGTGGACAATTCAGCCTGGATAATCCAACCTATCCTGCACATCTTTGGACTGTGGGAGGAAACCAGAGAACCCAGACAAAATCCATGCAGAATACCCCAATAAGGTGGTCATCCCTTTCTTATTTCCCAGTTCCAACGAACTAACTTCAATGGGCGTACTCCCAGCAATATCTTCCCTAAGCAAAAACATAATGCTATCCTGAATCAAAAATGCTACTCCCCCTCCTCTCTTGTCCCCCTTTCTATTCTTCCTATAGCATCTATACCCTGGAACATTAAGCTGCCAGTCCTATCCATCCCTGAGTGATACCTCTGTAGTTGCTATAATATCCCAGTGCCATGTTCAAAACCATACCCTGAGCTCATCTGCCTTCCCTGTCAGGCCTCTTCTATTGAAGTAAATGCAGTGCAACTGCTCAGTCCGACTTCATTCTGTGCCTTGCCCTTGCCTGCCTTGACTATTTGACTTCTGAACTGTACCAGTCTCAGACATACTCTTTCCTCACTATCTTATTGGGTTTACACCCACTCCCTCACTGGTTTAATGCCTCCCGAGTATCACTAATATCTCCCTGTCTGGATGTTAACACCTTCCAATTCAGGTACAATCCATCCTTCTTATGCAGGTCAACTCTACTCCAGAGGAGATCACAATGATCCAAAAAAAATGTGAATCCTTTTCCCCTGCACCAGCTCCTTAGCCACTCATCCAACATCTCCTCCTCCTCTGTAATATGGACATTTTTCAAGATGTCACCATTTATTTCCCCACATTCTATATCTCCCATGTAATTCTTCACAGTAAACACTGATGCAAAACACTGGTTTCCTATCTCGCCCATCGCCTGCAGCTCCACACAATGGCTGTCTTGCTGATCTTGGAGGGTCTCTATTTTCTCCCTAGTTAGCCTTTTTTTCTTCATGTATTTATAGAAGCCCTTCGGATTATTCTTAAACCTATTCGCCAAAGCTATCTCACGTCCCTTTTTTGCCTCCTGATTTCCCTCTTAATTATACCCCTACTGCCTTTATACTCAATTTTTTTGGATTGGAATAAATGCAAAATATAACAACCTGACAAAACAGACGAGGGCAGGACTTACTCTCAATAAAAGTAGGGCCTTGAGTAGTGATATGGGAACAGAGAGTCCGAGGGCTTCACGTCTTTGAAGTTTGTGTGACATGTAGACAGGGTGGTTAATAAGGTGCTAAGCACACTTACCTTTATTGTTCAGACCTTGGAGTACAGGAGTTGGGACGTTATGTTGGGGATGTACAAGATGTTGGGGAGGCCTCTTCTGGAATACTCTGTCCAGTTCTGGTTGTGGTGTTATAGGAAGGAGATTATTAAATTGGAGCAGGTTCAGAAGAGATTTACCAGCATGTTGCCATGAATGGAGGGATTGTGTTCTAAGGAGAGGCTGGATAGGCTGGGAATTTTTTCACTGGCGTGCACGAGGTTGAGGCGTGAGCTTATTCGAGGTTTATAAAATTAGAAAGAGTGTAGACAGGGTGAATAGCCGGGGGAGAGGGGATTCAAAACTCGGGTGCATTCATTTTGAGAAGAAATGAGAAAGATTTGAGAAAATACATGAAGGTTTTAATAAAAAAGATACACGTGTGGAATGAACTTCCAGAGGAAGTGGTAGCTGTGAATACAATTACAATATTGAAAAGACATTCAGATAAGTACATAAATAGGAAATATTTGGATGGATGTGGTCCAAGCGGAGGCAGGTACAATTAGTTCAGTTTGGAATTATGGTCGGCATGGACTGGTTGGACCACAGGGCCTGTTTCCTTGCTGTATAACATTATGACTCTAATCCTCACGATCCCTAAATTCCTCCATCCTCAACTCGCCTGATCAATGTCACCTAAACCATCCTCACAACTCTTCCTTATTTATATAATTCCTCACTAGCCACAGAACGCTCCCTATCTCAAGTCCTCCAGTTTCTCAAATCTCTGCGATATGTGCCTTTCTTTAGTTCCAACCTTGAGGATGCCCTCATTCACTCCGATTGGTTGGAGGACAAACTCGTACGACCTGGTCCTCCAGTACTGCCCTCTGGCCCTATTGGCCTGCGCTGACATCACTCACCTCACAATGGGCCCCGGATGATTGGTGGGATCCTCCCTCTCTCTGCTCTGGGATGAGCTTCATCATTCACAGTGAATGGGACAGTATCACAGAGCACAGGGGCTGGGGGCTATTCAGCCCATTGGGGCTGTACTCTCTCCCTCTGAGATGCTGCAAATCTGTCCCAATTCCCTTCCCATTTGCCCATAGCACCCCAAATCTTCCCTTAAAAAGTAAAATTCCAAATCTGTTTATGAATAATTGCTGAGTCTGTCCAGCTGCCGTTCAGACTATTCCAGATGCTCAGAACTTACTGAAGAACATAATGTTCACATATTCACTTATTATTTGCCAATTACCTGAAAATAGTTACTAAAATTGTGACATTGTTAACAATTCCCCTCTCTCTGAAAATTAAATATCTTAGAAACAAATTTGCAGCTGATCAAAATCACTGCTTAACCTTCTCAGCTCCAAGAACAATTATCTGTGCTTCTGCTAGCTCTCCACAAAAGAGGAACACATCTTATTTTCATTTATTAGTGTCATAGAGATGTACAGCACAGAAACAGACCTTTGGTCCAATTTGTCCATGCCAACCAGGAATCCTCAACAACTGGAGCCCCATTTGCCAGCGATTGGTCTGTATCACTTGAAACCCTTCCTATCCATGTACCCAATCGGATGCCTTTCAAATGTTGTAATTGTATCAGCCTCCACTACTTCATCTGGCAGCTCAATCCACACACACACCACACACAGTTTGAAAACGTTGCCCCTTAGATCCGTTTTAAATCTTTGCCCTCTCAACTTAAGCCCATGCAATTGTTTTGAACCCACCTAACTGGGGGGAAAACACCGTGGCTGTTCACCGTATCCATGCCCCTCATGATTTTATAAATCCCCATGAAGTCACCTCTCAGTCTTTGACTCTCCAGGGAAATTAACCCTGGCCTATTCAGCCTCTCCCTGTAGCCCAAATCCTCCAATCCTAGCAAAGTCTTTGTAAATCTTGTCTGAACTCTTTCAAGATTCACAACATCCTTCCCAGAACAGGGGATTTCGAACTTAAAACATAATTCCTGAAATGGCTTAATCAATGTCCTGTCCAGCCACAATTTGACATCCCAGCTTCTGTACTCAATGCATTGACCAATAAATATAAGCATACCAAACCCCACCTTCACTAGTCTGCCTATCTATGACTGTACTTTCAAGAAACAATGAACCTGCTCTCCATGGTCTCTATGTTCAGCAACATTCCCAAGGACTTTACCATTAAGTGTATAAGTCCTGCCCTGATTTGCCTTTCCAAAATCCAACAGCTTACATTTGTCTAAATTGAACCCAGTCTGCCATTCCTCGCCCCAATGGCCCATCTGGTCAAGATCCTGTTGTATTCTGAACTAACCTTCTTCATTGTCCACTACACCTCCAATTTTGGTGTCTTCTGTAAACCTACTGACCATATCTCATATTCACATCCAAGTCAATTATTTAAGGACCCAATATCCATTCCTGCAACACGCTGCTGCTCACAGGCCTCCAGTCCACAAATCAACCCTCTGCACCACCCTCTGCCTCCTACCTTCAAGCCAGTTTTGTATCCAAATGGCTAGTTCTCTCAACATTTCATGTTATCTAACCTTGCTAACCAGTCTGCTTTGTGGAACATCGTTCAGTGTCCATATAGACAACATTCACAATCTGCCTTCATCAATCATCTTTGTCACATCTTCAAAAAAAAACTCAATCAAGTTAGAGAGAGAATTTCCCACACACAAAGCCATGCTATCTATCCCTAACCATTCCTCGTCTTTCCAAATACATGTAAATCCTGTCCCTCAGAATCCATTCCAACAACTTGCCTGCCACTGACTTCAGGCTCACTGTTCTCTTGTTCCCTGGCCTTTCCTTACCACCTTTTTAAATAATGGCACATGCCTTCCAGCACCTCACCTGTCACCAATGACAATATAAACATCTCAGGGAGGGGCACTGCTATCACATTCCTAGCTTTCCACAAATGTCTGGGATACACCTTAACAGGTCCCAGGGATTTATCCACCTCAATATGATTCAACACATCCAGTACTACCTCCTCTGTAATATGGTGAGGAGCCAGGCAGCAGTGGACAATTCATTTACTGAAAGGTCTGTGAACATAATAGTAAAATACTAAACAGAGCAAAAATACACTCAGAGACTGAGGAAGCTAGATAGTGAACAAGTGGACATCAAGGTGCTCAGAGGCGAATCGGAGCAGTTTTATGATCCCACAGTCAGAGATGTCTAGCACCGAAACAGACTCTTCAGTACAACCCATCTATGCCAACCAAATATTCGAACCTAATCTATTCCCATTTGCCAGCACTTGGCCGGCATCCCTCTGAACCCTTCCTATTCAACTGCCTTTGAAATGTTACAATTTTTGTTGCCCTTTAGGTCCCTGTTGAATTTTCCCCTCTCACCCTTAACCTATATCCTCTAGTTCTGGGCTCCACCACCCCAGGGTAAACACCTTGTCTATTTACGCTATCCATGCCCCTCACGATTATATAAATCTCTTCAAAATTACACCTCAGCCTATGACACTCCAGGGAAAATGGCCCCAGTCCCTATTATGCCTCTCCCTGCAACTCAAATCCTCCAACCCTGGCAACATCCTTGAAAATCAATTCTCAAACCTTTCAAGTTTCAGTGCCTCCTTCTGATAATAGGGAGACCAGAATTGCACACAATATTCCAAAAGTGGCCTAACCAATGTCCTGTCCAGCTCCTGTACTCAACGCTCTGACCAACAAAGGGAAGCATACCAAATTTCTTCTTCACTGTCTTATCGACCTGTGACTCTACTTTCAAGGAACTGTGAACCTGCATTCCAAGGTCTCTTTGTTCAGCAAGACTCTCCAAGACCTTACAATTCAGTGTGTGAGTCCTGCTCGGATTTGCTTTTCTAAAATGCAGCACCTCACATTTATCTAAATTAAACCCTATCTGCCATTCCCCAGCCCATTGGCCCATCTGATCAATATCCCATTGTATTCTGAGACAACCTTTATCACTGACCACAATACCAACAATTTTGGTGTCACCAGCAATCTTACTAACGGTACCGCCTCTATTCACATCCAAATCATTTAAACGAATGACGAAACAAATCCAGAGAAAAAAAAATCCATTTCCCTGGGTGTGAATGTGCTCTGTGTAAATCCTGCCCTATGACTCTCTATCAGGGAGAGCTGCACATACTCCCCTCTGAACTTTGCCCCCTACAAAGATGGCGGCTGCACGTGTCCAGTGATTCGTTGCCCCGAATAAAGATGGCGGCACTGACTCGAGTCAATCGCGAAATGAGGCATTTTCCGGTTTACTGCAAAAACGAGACTGTAAATTTCAAATTTGTCTTTTCCGATGTGCACCAAATGTTCGCAAAACCTCTCAGCCTAGACCGTCAACGTTTCCTGCTGTTTATTACTTTCCTTACCGACAGCTCTCCGCCCGCACAGCCGCGCTGTCCGCGAGGATGATCACGTGGTATAATCAAGTCCCGCCTCTCATTCACTCTGATTGGTCGGAGGGCCAACCGCCTCGCCAGGTCCTCCAGCCCCGCCCCTGTACTTCCATTGGTCCACCGCTGACATCAATCATCTTGTGACCATTGTTGGCTGGAGCATGCGCACTGCTTCCTGGTTTTTGTTGCTCTGCATAAGTTACAAGAGTGAGGGACAAAGTTAAAAACACACGACCACCTGATGCAGCAGCAGCAGCGCTAGTGCTTCCAAATAAACCTGTTGGACTATAACCTGGTGTTCTGGGAATTTTAATTTTGTCCATCCTAATCCAACATCAGCACCTCCAAGTCACGAGTGAGGGAGGAATGTGTTATAAGTGATTTCTGTCTAGGCTTTCTGAATCTCCGGAGAATAGTTCCTGACACTTGGCTAACTATTCTAACTCTAGGGATCTGATTCAGAACAACCGGGTCCTGCCTCCGAACTCTGCCAACCGCGGACTGTCCTTTAACCCTTGTGTCAAGGGAGACTGTCCACAAGGTTAAGTTCAAAAAGGCGAACTCCAAGTTGACTGGTATCAGCCCTTATCCCCACCGGCTGTCACTTTTCCCGTGGCAATTCGAAATACTGCGAGACACACACAGACAGAGCAACAGATGTTTATTCAATCTTCGAAGATTGGGCGAGTTCCAAAAAGGACTTCGGAAATCGCAACGGGAGATTTTACAGCACTAATACTTATACATTATTTTTCCATTCAAATACATTGGTGATAATTTCATTGGTTTAAACATCTCACGCTATGGATTTTTCTTACATTAAAAATCATTAATGACAATTCCATTGGTTAAAGCATTTCACGCTTTTCTCTGCCAATTTCTTTAATTAAAATGTTATATTATTTTACAATTTCTGCTACTAGTTATAACATTTATTGATGTCATGAAAAGAGCTTTCATTGTATATTGCCCTCTGTGTCTAACTGAAGCATTCCTTGGTTTCTTGCCCAAGGTTACCATGTTCCTGGCATAACAGAGGTGACTTCTAGTTCATGCTTCATTATGGCCTAGTCGATCATTAGTTTCATAATTTAGTTTTTATTCATTAAACCTCAGTTTTAGTACAGTGAGTGTGTGTGTAGGTGTGTGAGTGAGTGTGTGTGTATGTATGTGTGTGAGAGTGTGTGTATGTGTGTGTGTATGTGTGTGTGTGAGAGTGAGTGTATGTGAGTGTGAGTGAGTGTGTGTGTGTGTGTGTGAGTGAGTGTATGTGAGTGTGTGTATGTGTGTGTGTGTGAGTGAGTGTATGTGAGTGTGTGTGTGTGTGTGAGTGTGTGTATGTGTGTGTGTGTGTGTAGGTGTGTGTATGTGTGTGTGTATGTGTGTGGGATATGTGTGAGTGTGTGTGTGTGTGTGAATGCATGAAACTGCAGAAATTACATTAACCATATCAATTGTATAACATAAGAACTAGGAACAGGAGAAGACAATCCTGCCCTTTGAGCTTGCTCTGCCATTCAATAAGATCATGGCTGATCACTTCGTGGACACAGAACCATTTACCCATGTTCTCACCGTATTCTTTAATTAATTATTTCTGTTTTGAAAAAAAGCTACCTTAGCTTTAAAAACGTTTACTGTACAAACATCAACTACTTCCCTGGGCAATGAATTCCATTGAGGTTAAGAAGTTCCTTTCCAATTCAGTCCTAAATTTGCTGCCTCTAATCTTGAGGTGATGCCATCTTGTCCTAGATTCACCTGCCAGTGGAAACATCCTCTCTACTTCTATTTTATCCATTTCATTCATTATTTTATATGTTTCCATTCTTCTGAATTCCAATGAATATAATCCCAATCTACTCCGTCTCTGTTAAGCCAACCCCCTCAACTCTGGAATCAACCTAGTTAATCTCCTCTGCACCCCCTCTCGTGCCAGTACATCCTTTCTCAACTAAGGAGATAACAACTACATGGAGTACTCCAGGTGTGGCCTCACCAGCACCCAATACAGCTGGAACATAACATCTGCTTTTAAGCACAATCCCTTCAGCATAGAAGGACAAAATTGCATTTGCCTTCAGAATTGATTGTTATACCTGGTGACCAACCTCACGCAGTAGGATACTCAGGTGCCTCTGCTTAGCAAAAATGCAACTTTTTAAAATTCAATTAATAATCTCTTTTTAATGTTACTCCAACCAAACAGTATGACATTACATTTATGAACATTATATTCCATATGACCGACCATTGCCCACTCACTCAATGTATCTATGTTCCTCTGCAAAGTTCCACAGTCCTGCGCACACTTTGTCCTGCTACTCATCATCGTGTCATAAGCAAACTTTAACACCCTAAATGTGGTCCCCAACTCCAAATCATCTGTATCAATTCTAAATAATCGCAGTCCCAACACTGATCCCTGAGGCACACAACTAGTCACTGATTGCCAGCCAGGATAATATGCATTTATCCCCACACTTTGCTTCCTGTTAGTCAACCAATCTTCTATCCATGCTAATACTATACCCCTAATGCCATATACCTTTATATTATGCAACAGCCTCTTGCACAGCACCTTTTTGAAGGCCTTTTGGAAATCCAGGTACACTGCATCCACTGGGTCCACATTGTCCAACTTGCTTGAAATGTCTTCATAGAATTCCAAAAGATTTTTCAAGCATGACCTGCCCTTCATGAACCCATGCTGTACCTGTCCAATGGGACAATTTCTATCAAGTCCCTGCTATTTCTTCCTTGATAATAGATCAAAGCATCATTCCCACTATAGAGAAGAAGCTGTCTGGGGTATAATTACCCATCTTTTGTCCACCTCCTTTTTAAAACAGTGGCGTCACTTTTGCTGCTTTCCAAACTGCTGAGACTGCCATGAAGTCCAGTGAATTTTGGAAAATTACTGTCAGTGCATTTGCTATTTCTCCTGGGATACATTCTGTCAGGGAAAAGAGAATTTTCTATTATTAGCTCAATTACCTCCAACAGTCCAAAACTAGGTGTTCTGTAATAATGATAGCTTCCATATCCTCACCTACCTTTGTGTCTTTGTTAATTACTGGCAAGATATTAGTATCCTCCACTGTGATGTCCCGGAACTAAATGCTCCTTCTCTTTTTCCAAAAGACCAACGTTTACTTTTGCCACTCTTTTCTCATTATTTATGTTTATAGAAACATTTGCTATCTGTCTTTATAGTCTGTGCTAGTTTATTTTTCTCATGTTCGAGCTTACATTTCTTTGTAACTCTTCTGTGGCTTTCTGTTGACCTTTAAAGTTTTCCCAGTTCTAGTTTCATGCTGGTTTTGGCCACTTTGTATGCCTTTCAATTTGATCACTTTCCTTAGATACCCATCGTAGAGAACACCTTTTCTTACAGTCCTTCCATTTCACTGGAATATACCTTTGCTGAGGACTTTGGAAAATGTCTTTGAAAATCTTCCACTGCTCATCAACTGTCCCACCATAAAATCTTTGTTTCCAGTCTACGTTATCAAGGTTCTCCCTCATTCTATTGTAGTTCCTCATGTCCAAGCACAGGACCCAGGTATTAGGTTTTATCTTCACACTCTCCATATGTATTAAATTCAACCATACAGTGATCACTTCTTCCGAGAGGATCCCTAACTCTGAGGTCACTAATTATTCCTGTCTCATTGCAGAGGGTCAGATCTTGGATAGCTTGCTCCCTTGTAGATCTATTTCATACTGTTCAAGTAAAATATCACAGATACACTTAATGAACTCCTCATAGCTACCCTGACTAAGCTGGTTTGACCAAAATACATGTACATTAAAATCACCCATGATAATAACCGTACCATTTTTACAGGCATTAGTTATTTCTTTGTTTATTGCCCATCCCAATATGATGTTATTATTTGGTGGCCTATACACTGCACCTATCAGTGACTTTCTTGGTAGAATTTTGAATGCATCATTCCTGTTTCTCCTAATGTATGGCAAAAACAACAACTGCTCATATTGTATGGAATCTTTCACAATGGCAAATCTCCTAAGGTACTTCATGGATGATCAAATCATTGATTAAGCAGAATGATTTCCAAAAAAATCTTAAAGGAGGATAGAATAGGTTAGGGAGACGATTTGACAGACTTCTGCCCTTGACACTTCCAATTGTGGAGTGATGCAGATGGGGCAGGTTGGAAAGGGAACATGCAAAGGGGAAATGGAGGAGTGCAGGCAGTGTATAAGGTCTTAAGGACAGAGGAGGTTCCAGACTGAGTCTGTCTGTGATAGAGAGTATGGCTGCCTCATGGAGTTTGAAGCTCTGCAATGGGTGCATGCAAGTCATGTTAGTCGAGGATAGTATAACGGTGGCTGAGATAGCTTTTCATGAGGACTTGTCTCCTGAGGTAGTGTGGGCTGAGGTTAGAAACAGAAGGGGAGAGGTCACACTGCTTGGAGTTTTTTTATAGGCCTCCACAGAGTTCTAGGGAAGTGGAAGAGAGGATTAGCAAAATTATTCTGGGTAAGAGCAAAAGTCCCAGGGTGGGCATTGTCTATAAACCTCAGGCACATGCGCAGTTTGGTTCCTATGTAGCGCATGCGCAGTCACATTGATCAGGACAGAGAGAGACATGGAGCTGCTTTCTCCGGCAGCGGCTGCGATCGGCTTCAGAGAGCGGCGCTCAGAGCCGGGTGTGGGAGCCTCGCTGGGAGAAAGGAGCGGAGAGAATTCACAAGTGCGGGATACAGGTTAAAAAAAACAAAAAAGCCCCTCCAGGCCCGGGAAGGAGGTGGCGGTCTCTGATCGGGGAAGCGGCTCAGGGTCACGGCCGCCATTTGTTTGAGGGAAGAGGGAGCGCGGGCCTCAGCGCCGCCATGTTGAGAAGGTCAAGGTGCAGGAGGGCGGGGCTCTCGGGGTCTGTAGAACAATCAGAGGAAAGGGAAGCCCCATTGTTCCTGATGAATTCCATGAACACAGCGTCACTGGGCGGTCCCGCAGGAATCTCCTCTCTCAGTCCCTGCTGTGATGTTTCACCCCAATCACAACCAGCAGCTCTCCTCCTCTCTCAGCTCCCCTTCTGTCCTTCCTGCAGCATCTGTCCCCTGGGGCATTGAGCTGCCTGTCCTGTCCCTCCCTCAGCTGTTGTTCTGTAATCCCTGTGATATCCCAGTCCCATCTTAGATTACTTCACTAAAGACATGAAACATTTAATTCACATTCAATCATTTACAATGGTGATTTGAACCTGTGTCCAGAGAACATTTGCTGAGTTTCTGGATAAATTGTCTCACAATAATGCCACTAGGCCATCACTTCACCTTCTCACAGGTTGGGCATCCCAGCACAAGTGTTTGATCCTGTACTCTGGTGATATCACTCAGTGTCGCTCCATGGGCATGGATAGGATAAATAGGCAAAGTCTTTTCCCTGGCGCTGGGGAGTCCAGAACTAGAGGGCATAGGTTTAGGGTGAGAGGGGAAAGGTATAAAAGAGACCCAAGGGGCAACATTTTCACACAGAGAGTGGTATGTGTATGGAATAAGCTGCCAGATGATGTGGTGGAGGCTGGTACAATTGCAACATTTAAGAGGCATTTGGATGGATATATGAATAGGAAGGTATTGGAGGGATATGGGGCGGGTGCTGGCAGGTGGGACTAGATTGAGTAGGAATATCTGGTCGGTATGGACGGGTTGGACCGAAGGGTCAGTTTCCATGCTGTACATCTCTATGACTCTATGTGGTTTCCCTCATTGTGTGGGTCTAATTGCTGCCCCTGTCACCATCTCTCACTCTTGTAGCTACTCCAATCCTGAGCCAACAGAATTCTCCACTCTAGAGAGATGAGGCAGCACAGGCCAGGATTGGAGACTGGGTTTTTCCAGATCTCTGTGGGGCTCAGTGCCATTCTACATGTGTAACCCTCACAGCATCAGTCTAATTTCCCATTCTGCCTATTTCTGTGTCTTCTACAGGTACCCAGGGAGTTCCTGACTCAATAGACTTGACAACTGCTGGTTGGGAAGATGATTGGTCAGCCAGAGAGACAAAGGTCAGGGAGGTCGGGAGCCTTGAATAAATTCTGCCGCCAGATAAGATCACTCGGCGCACAGAGAAGAGAGCAATGAGAGGGCTCTATACATCAGCTAACAGGACATGAGATAGATATAATGCTGGAAAGGAGCACAGTACTGACACACCCCAGGCTCAGGTACCACCTTTACTTTAAGTTTTGTTGTATTGGGACAGCATCGGGAGTTCCCAGTTTTTCAATCCAGGCCTGTGCTGTCTTGGTGAACATCAGGACAACAGAGGGGAAAGCAGGCCTCCCATGAGAGGGTAGTAATGCTTCCTGGGTCTTTCTGTTCCCTATTCCCTCTCCAACACTGTATCGATGGCTTGTCTTGTGGACCAGTGTCTTCAATCATTCTAACACCAATAACAGTTCCTATCTCTGTCACCTCCTTCCCTCTCACCAATTACTTCACATATTTGAAACCTCCAGTCCAGATGACCATCCATATCGCTGTAACTTGCTTCAGTCTCTACAACATGCCTTGTCTCGGTAGTCTCCTCCTCCAATAACTAGAAACATCGGGTCTGTTTCTGTGCGGCATGACCTTTCGGCCGAGGTTTCCGAAATGGAATGAGTCGCGTTTGCCTGTGTTTGGCTCAAATCCCTTCAAGTCAGGCAGCATCCAAGGAACAGGAAATTCAACGTTTCGGGCATAAGTCCTTCATCAGGAATGAAGGGCTTATGCTCAAAACGTCGAATTTCCTGTTCCTTGGATGCTGCCTGACCTGCTGCGCTTTTCCAGCAACACATCTTCAGCTCTGATCTCCAGCATCTGCAGACCTCACTTTCTCTCCAAATCCCTTCAAACCTTCCCCTCTCCATGTACCTGCCCAAGTGCCTTTTCCATGTTGTAATTGTACTTGTTTTCACCATTTCCTCTGGAAATCCATTCCGTCTATGCACTATCCTTTGTGGAAAATGTTGCCCCTCAGCTCCCTCTTTAAATCCTTGCTCTCTCACCTCACGTTTATGCCTCTAGCTTTGGACTCACCTACCCTTGGAAATTCACTTTACTTAGGCCCTACATTGTTTCATAAACCTTTATAAGGTCACCCCGTGGCCGCCTCTGCTCAGGAGAAATATTGACGACAATGTTACCAATATCTCCAACTCGTGTACTCAATGCTCTGACCAATGAAGACAAGTGTGCCAAATGCTGCTTTTCCCACCCTGTCCCCCTGTGATGTCACTTCCAAGGAACAATGTAACTGCACCCCTTGGTCTCTCTCTGTTCGATAACACTGCCCAAATCCCTACCATTAACTGCAATAGTCCTCCTGGTTTGACTGAACTAAATTCAACACCCGAATTAAACTCCATCTTTCATTCCTTGATCCATTGGCCCAGTTGATTACCATCCCCTTCGAGAACTATATTCCCTGCCCACTCTTGCACTTATCTTTGTATCCACAAACATTATAACAGGGACTCTTATATTTTAGCTCAAAATGTTGATGTAAATGATGAACAACAGTGGTCCCAGCACCAATCCTCACAGCACACTGCTGGTCAGAGGCCTCCAGTCTAAACAACAACCCTCTCCCACCACCCTCTGTCTCCCACTGTCATCCCATTGTATATCCCATTGCTGGCTAGCTCTCCCTGACCCCTTGTGATCTACCCTTACTAACCAATGTATCATGCTGCACCCTAACCAAGGGTTTGCTGAAGACAGAAACAACATCTGTTGCTCTGCCTTCATCTATCTTCTTAGTCACATCTTGAATAAACTCCAGTCAAGTTTGTGAGACATGTTTTCCCACGCACAAAGCCATGCTGGCTGTCCGTAATCAGTCCATATCTTTCCAAATGCATGCAAGTCCTACCTCGCAAAATGACCTCCAACAACTGACCCACCCTGATGTCTGGTCATCAGTCTGTAGTTCCCTGGCTTCCTCTTGCAGCCTTTCTTAATTAATGACACAACATTATAATCATAGTCAGAGAGTCATACCGCATTGTTTGGTTAATGCTAACAATACTCTAAAACTGATCTCATCCCACCTGCCTGTTCCTGGATCATATCCCTTCAAACCTTTCCTATTCCTGTACTAATCCAAATATCTTTAAACATTGTAATTGTCCCCACATTCATCCCTTCCTTGGAAGTTCATTCCACACGCATCCCACCCTCTGTGTGACAATGTGTCCCCATGTACTTTTTTTAAAAAATGTCTCTCCTCTAAACTTAAGAATGTAGTGCCTTGTCTTGAAACTCCCCTGACCGTGGGAAAAGACAACTCCCATTAACTCTATCTATCCCCCTCATTACTTTATAAACTTCTATGAGGTCATCTGTCAACATTCAGGTTTCAATGAAAAAATACCAACCTATCCAGCCTTTCTTTATAACTGTAACCCTCCATAACCAGCCACATCCCAGTAAATCTCATCTGAACCCTCTCCAGCTTAATAATATCCTTCCTATAACTGGGCGACCCGAACTGGGCACAGTATTCCAGAAGAGGACCAAAGGATTGAGCAGTGAAAGCAAGTGTGGCAAGCAAGTTTTTTTATTAACCATCCTGTCTCTCCATGTTGCAAACTTCAAAGAATTATGTACCTGAACCCTGAGTTCTACAACACACTCCTGAAGGTCCTACCATTAATTGTATAAGCCCTGCCCGTGTTTGTTGTACCAAATACATTCCCTCACATTTATTCAGATTGAGCTTTATGTACAGTTTTTCAGCCATTCACACATTTCATCAGGATGCCTTTTGTAATCTCAGAAAACCTTCTTCACTGTCCACAATGCCACCTTCCAGTCTACCTGCCTCTCACACATGGTACAAATATCTCTGCTAGGGGCCCTACAATGTCTTCACCAGCTTCCCACAATGTCCTGAGCTACATTTGATCAGGTCCTGGGGATTTATTTACCTTTGTGTTTTAAAACTTCCAGCACCTCCTCTTCGATAATGTGGACTCATTTCAAGACATTGGCTCATAGAGATGTACAGCATGGAAACAGATCCTTCGGACCAACTCCTGCATGACGTATCTAGTCACATTTGCCAGAACTTTGCCAATATCCCTCTAAACCCTTCCTACTCATACACCCACCCACATGCCTTTTAAATGTATTTCTATCATCCTCCACTATTTCCTCGGGCAGCTTATTCCATACACTCTGCAGGAACCAGTTGTCCTTTAGCTCCCTTTGAAACGTTCCCCTTGCACTTTAAAGCTATTCCCTGTTGGTTTAGAATCCTCCAGCCCTTGGGAAAAGACCTTGTCGATTGACCCTATCGCTGACCATCATGATTTTAAACACCTTTATCAGGTAACTCCTCAGCCTCCCATGTTCAAGTGAAAACAGCCCCAGCTTATTCAGGCTTTTCCCTGAAGCGCAAACCCTCCAACCCTGGCAACATCCTTGTTCATTTCTTCTGAACCCTTTCATGTTCCATAACATCCTTCCTGTGGCATTGAGACCAGAATTGCACACAGTGTTCCAATAATAGTCAGGACAAACACTGTTTAGTTCCCTGAGCTCCCCAGTCTTTATCCACAGTAAGTTCCAAAGTGAAATATTTGTTTTGAATCTTGTAATTCCACACATCGTTGGCTTCATTGATCATTAAGGATACCGGTTTTGTCCCTTGCTCTTCTTTTGCTCTTAATACACTTGTAGAATCTCTTTCAGTTCTCCTTAACTTTCTCTGCCAAAGCTATCTCATGTTCCCTTTTTGCATTCCTGATTTCCATCCTAAGTGTATTTCTACAGCCCCGATGCTCCTGAGGGGATTCCCTTGAGTCAGCCAGTTATATCTGACATGTGCCCCCTTTTTTCTTGACCAGAGCCTCGAAACTCAGCCAATGTTTCCTAATTCTGTCAGCATCGAGCTGCACACTAACAGGAACATGCTGGCGCTGAATGCTCCTTTTATCTCAGTTTTAAGATATTCCTCCTTGCCAGACTTCCCTTTACCTGCAAATAGCCTCCCCATATCTACTTTAAAAATTCCTGTCTAATACTATCTTGCTCCATTGTATAACTTGAACTTGTGGACCAGGCCTGTCCTTTTCCATCGCAATTTTCCATCGCAATGACTGGGAGTTTCTGGAACAGGCTTAACAAATTCCTCCCATCCAAATGCTCAACACTGCGGCAGTCCCAGTCCAGGTCTGGAAAGGTTAAAATCTCCGACTGCTACAAACCTAATATTCGAACAGATATCTGAGATCTCCTGACATATTTGCTCCTCCATCTCCCATTGCCTATCGCTGTAGTACGACCGTAGCAAACTGATGACCAATTTCTATTTCTCAGTTCCACCAATATCGCTTAACTGGGCGATCCTGCATGAATACTCCCTCTAGGTACTGCTGGGATTTTCCCCCCAATCAAAACCACCAGCTCTCCTCCTGTTTTGCCTCCTGTTCTATCCTTCCTGCAGCATCTGTCCCCTGGAACATTGAGCTGCTGGTCCTGTCGCTCCCTCAGCTGTGTTTCTGTAATACCTACAACATCCCAGTCCCATGTTCCCATCCATGCTCTGGGTTCATCTGCCTTATCTGTCCGGCCCTTTGCATTGAAATAAATGCAGTTTAATTCATCAATTTTCCCTCATTGCCTGCTATGTTCTTGCCTGCCTTGTCTATTTATATTGCTCTCTTGAACATCTGTACCAACCTCAAATTTCTTTCTGGCCTTACGACTGTTTGGGGTCCCACACCCCTGCCAGATGAGTTTAAATCCTCTCGAGCAGCTCCAGCAACTCTCCCCACCAGGATATGGGTCCCCCTCCTGCTCTCAGTTCAGGTGTCTTCCCCACCCTGTCTGCTTGTGCTGACATATTCAGACATCCAGAGATTTGTCCACCAAGGTCCTGCCCTGCCCTCCCCACCACACTCTCTCCCTCCCTTCCCCTCTTCTCGCCCTCCTCCCCTCC
>NW_026868417.1:42500-47657 GCF_020745735.1 Hemiscyllium ocellatum | reverse complement strand
CTGCTCCCCCTCCCTCTGCTCCCCCTCCCCCTCCCTCTGCTCCCCCTCCCTCTGCTCCCCCTCTCACCCCCCGTTCCCACCTGGTTGTGAGGATGAGCTGCCAGACTCTTCCTTTTGTCCTGAGGGTGGGGATTTGCCCCTTGGAGGGGGAGGGGGAGTGAGAGTCCTCCCTCTGCCAAGACAGACACACAGGGGAGAAAGAGTGTGTGTGTGTGTCTCTCTCTCTCTCTATCTGTCTCTGTCTGTATCTCTCTACCTATTTGTGGGCCTGTGTGTGTGTCTGTCTGTCTGTCTCTGTCCCTGTCCCGGTGTGTGTGTGTGTGTGTGTGTGGGTGTGTGTCTGTATATCTGTGTGTCTCTGTCCCTGTGTCTCTGGGTGTGTGTGTCTGTCTGCCTGCCCCTGTGTGTGTCTCTGTCTGTCCGTGTGTGTGTGTGTGTCTCTCTGTGTGTGTGTGTCTATCTGTATGTCTCTGTCTCTGTCCCTATATCTGTGTGTGTGTGTCTCTCTGTCTGTGTCTGTCCCTGTGTGTCTGTGTGTATATGTGTCTGTGTGTCTCTCTGTCCCTGTGTCTGTGTGTGTGTCTCTGTCTCTGTCTGTGTGTATATGTGTCTGTCCCTGTCCCTGTATCTCTGTGTGTGTTCCTGTCCCTATAGCTGTGTGTGTCTCTATCTGTCCCTGTCCCTGTGTGTGTATATATGTTTTGTGTGTCTCTGTCTGTGTGTGTGTATATGTGTCTGTCCCTGTCCCTCTGTGTGTCTCTCTGTCCCTGTGTGTGTCTCTGTGTGTCACCCTGTCTCTGTCCCTGTGTGTATATATGTATCTCTGTGTGTCTCCCTGTCCTTGTGTGTGTGTATATGTTTATGTGTCTCTGTGTGTGTATATGTGTCTGTGTGTGTCTCTCTGTCCCTGTATCTCTCTGTGTGTGTGTGTCTGTGTCTGTCCCTGTATCTCTGTGTGTCTCCCTGTCCCTGTGTGTGTATATGTGTCTCTCTGGCCCTGTGTCTGGCTCTGGCTCTGGCTCTGGCCCTGTCCCTGTGTGTGTGTGTGTGTGTGTGTCCCTGTCTCTCTGTGTGTCTCTCTGTCCCTGTGTGTGTCTCCCTGTCTCTGTGTGTATATATGTATCTCTGTGTGTCTCTCTGTCCCTGTGTGTGTCTCCCTGTCTCTGTGTGTATATATGTATCTCTGTGTGTCTCCCTGTCCCTGTGTGTATATGTCCCTGTATCTGTCCCTGTCTCCCTGGCCCTGTGTGTGTTGAGGAAGCAGAGAGGGGGGAGGGGAGGAGGGAGAACCCGGAAGTGGAGTGCAGCGAGAGGGGGCGGGGCCACGCAACTGTATCAGTCTGGGCCTTTGTGACGTCCGCGGCAATTGATACAGCGGGACTCCGGGAGAGTCCATTCGGGAGGGAGAATAGGGGGGGGGGAATTGGATAGAGAGAGAGATGGAGGAAAACCCAATAGGAAACCCAGGGACAGACCCAACCCTCATCTCCTTCACAAAATTACACCATCTTATTAATGTGTAATGTTGGGGGGGTACCCTGAAAAAGAAATGAGAGAGGGAGACTCACTACCCCCCCCTACAGAAATCCCATGGGTTGGTAGATCCCTGGGTTGGACCATGTGTCATTGGGGTTGGGTTGGGGGGGAATTGGGGGCTGGATGGGTTGGGTTGGGGGGAAATTGGGGTCTGGATGGGTTGGGTTGGGGGGAAATTGGGGTCTGGATGGGTTGGGGGGAAATTGGGGTCTGGTTGGGTTGGGGGGAAATTGGGGACTGGTTGGGTTGGGTTGGGGGGGAAATTGGGGTCTGGATGGGTTGGGGGGAAATTGGGGTCTGGTTGGGTTGGGTTGGGGGAAATTGGGGTCTGGATGGGTTGGGGGGAAATTGGGGTCTGGTTGGGTTGGGTTGGGGGGAAATTGGGGACTGGTTGGGTTGGGTTGGGGGGGAAATTGGGGTCGGGTTGGGTTGGGGGGGAAATTGGGGTCTGGATGGGTTGGGGGGAAATTGGGGTCTGGTTGGGTTGGGTTGGGTTGGGAAATTGGGGTCTGGATGGGTTGGGGGGGAAATTGGGGTCTGGATGGGTTGGGGGGAAATTGGGGTCTGGATGGGTTGGGGGAAATTGGGGTCTGGTTGGGTTGGGTTGGGGGGGAAATTGGGGTCTGGTTGGGTTGGGGGAAATTGGGGTCTGGTTGGGTTGGGGGGAAATTGGGGTCTGGTTGGGTTGGGGGGAAATTGGGGTCTGGTTGGGTTGGATTGAGGGGAAATTGGGGTCTGGATGAGTTGGGTTGGGGGGAAATTGGGGTCTGGTTGGGTTGGGGGGAAATTGGGGTCTGGTTGGGTTGGATTGGGGGGAAATTGGGGTGTGGATGAGTTGGGTTGGGGGGAAATTGGGGTGTGGTTGAGTTGGGTTGGGGGGAAATTGGTGTCTGGTTGGGTTGGGGGGAAATTGGGTTCTGGTTGGGTTGGGGTCTGGAGCTTGAAGGGTGGGGGTGATAAGCTGGAGGAGGGTGGGGAGAAAGTAGCATGGGGTGCGAAGGGTGAGTGGGGGAGGGGGGTAGGTCTCGGAGGGGAGGGTGGGGTGGATAGGTGGACAAGGAGGTGGGCAGGTTCGGGGCGAGTCGTGGGGACGGTGTTGGAACGAGGGTCTGGTGGGGGGGAAGGGGGAAACTGTTGAGGTCCACATCGATGCCCTGGGGTTGAGCCGGAAGAGGAGGCGTTCTTCCTCCAGGCGGCTGGTGGTGAGGGAGGCCCAGGTCCTCCATGTCCTCGGCAGAGTGGGGAGGGGGAGTTGAAATGTTGGGCCATGGGGCGGTGTGGTTGATTGGTGCGGGTGTCCCGGAGATGTTCCCTAAAGCGCTCTGCTGGGAGGCGTCCCAGTCTCCCCAATGTAGAGGAGACTGCATTGGGAGCAACGGATACAGGGAATGATATTGGGTGGATGTGCAGGGAAAAGTTTGATGGATGTGGAAGGCTCCTTTGGGGCCTTGGATAGAGGTGAGGGAGGAGGTGTGGGCACAGGTGGCAGGGGAAGGTGCCAGGATGGGAGGGTGGGTCGTAGGGGGGGTGCGTGGACCTGACCAGGTAGTCACGGAGGGAACCGTCTTTGCGGGAGGCGGGAAGGGGGTGGGGAGGGAAATATATCCCTGGCGGTGGGGTCCATAAACGATTTGATTTACGCAAAGCTCCCCACCCACGTTCCAGACACCACCCACGCCCTCCACCTCCTCCAAGTTTCCCCGGCCCCCGACGCCTCGTCTTCACCATGGACATCCAATCCCTCTACACCTCCGTCCGCCATGACCTGGGCCCTCCAAGCCCTCCGTTTCTTCCTCTCTCGACGTCCCCTTCCACCCGCACTCTCGTTCGTTTGGTCCTCACCCCGAACAATTTCTCCCCCCTCTTCCCCCAGACCAAAGGGGTAGCCGTGAGCCACAGGTATGGGGTCCCAGCGATGCCTGCCTCTTTGTTGGCTACGGAGAACAGTCCACCTTCCGTAGTTACACCGGCACCACTCCCCACCTCTTCCTCCGCTACGTTGATGACCGCATTGGCGCCACCTCGTGCTCCCGCGAGGAGGTTGAGCATTTCATCAACACATTCCACCCTGACCTTAAATTTACCTGGACCATCTCTGACACCTCCCTCGCCTTCCTGGACCTCTCCATCTCCATTAATGACGACCGACTTGACACTGACATTTTTTTCCAAACCCACCGACTCCCACAGCTACCTGGATTACACTTGCTCCCACCCTATCTCCTGCAAAAATGCCATCCCGTATTCCCAATTCCTCTGCCGTACCTGCTCCCAGGAGGCCCAGTTCCACCACAGAACACACCAGATGGCCGCCTCCTTTAGAGACCGCAATTTCCCTTCCCACGTGGTTAAAGATGCCCTCCAACGCATCTCGTCCACATCCCGCACCTCCGCCCTCTGACCCCACCCCTCCAACCGTAACAAGGACAGAACGCCCCTGGTGCTCACCTTCCACCCTACCGACCTTCGCATAAACCAAATCATCCGCCGACATTTCCGCCACCTCCCAACAGACCCCACCACCAGGGATATATTACACTCCCCACCCCTTCCCGCAAAGACCGTTCCCTCCGTGACTACCTGCTCAGGTCCACGCCCCCCCCTACGACCCACCCTCCCAGCCTGGCACCTTCCCCTGCCACCGCAGGAACTGTAAAACCTGTGCCCACACCTCCTCCCTCACCTCCATCCAAGGCCCTAAAGGAGCCTTCCACATCCATCAAAGTTTTCCCTGCACATCCACTAATATCATTTATTGTATCTGTTGCTCCCGATGCGGTCTCCTCTACATTGGGGAGACTGGGCGCCTCCTAGCAGAGCGCTTTGGGGAACATCTCCGGGACACCCGCACCGATCAACCACACCGCCCCGTGGCCCAACATTTCAACTCCCCCTCCCCACTCTGCCGAGGACATGGAGGTCCTGGGCCTCCTTCACCGCCGCTCCCTCACCACCCAGACGCCTGGAGGAAGAACGCTTCATCTTCCGCCTGGGAACACTTCAACCCCAGGGCATCAATGCGGACTTCAACAGCTTCCTCATTTCCCCTTCCCCCCCACCTCACCCCAGTTCCAAACGTCCAGCTCAGCACCGTCCCCGGGACTTGTCCGACCTGCCCATCTCCTTGTCCATCTATCCACCCCACCCTCTCCTCCCTGACCTACCACCTCCATCCCCCTCCCCCACTCACCCATTGGACTCTATGCTACTTCCTCCCCACCCCCACCCTCCTCTCGCTTATCCCTCCACCCTTCAGGCTCTCTGTCTGTATTCCTGCTGAAGGGCTTATGCCCGGAACGTCGATTTTCCTGCTCCTCGGATGCTGCCTGACCTGCTGCGCTCTTCCAGCCCCACTGATCCGGAATCTGGTTTCCAGCATCTGCAGTCATTGTTTTTACCCTCGTATGTTGAAGGTGTTAGCCCCCTTACCCCCCCACCCCACACCCCCATGTTCTCTGTCTGTGCCGTGATCTTTAGATTGATTCAAATGTAAAAAGTGAGATAACGCCGTTACACGTGAATTCAGGCTGGTTTTGAGTAAAGGATAATGTAACTCTGCAAGTACAAATTCACCCACAAAATACGTGTGTGTGTGGGGGTCTGTGTGTGTGTCTGTGTGTC
>NW_026868417.1:0-37500 GCF_020745735.1 Hemiscyllium ocellatum | reverse complement strand
CTCTCGGCAAATGGACTCACCCAGACTTGCCCCAAATCCCCCCTCTCTAGTGAAATGGACTCACCGGATTTGCCCCAAATCCCCCCTCTCTCGGCAAATGGACTCTCCTAGATTTGCCCCAAATCCCCCCTCTCTAGGCAAATGGACTCACCGGATTTGCCCTAAATCCCCCCTCTCTAGGCTAATTGACTGTCCCAGATTTGCCCCAAATCCCCCCTCTCCAGGCAAATGGACTCCCCTAGATTTGCCCCAAATCCCCCCTCTCTCTCTAGGCAAATGGAGTCTCCTAGATTTGCCCCCAAATCCCCCCACTCTAGGCAAATGGCTCACCGGAGTTGCCCCAAATCCCCCCTCTCTAGGCAAATGGACTCTCCCAGATTTGTCCCAAATTCCCCCTCTCCAGGCAAATGGACTCTCCTAGATTTGCCCAAATCCCCCCTCTCTAGGCAAATGGTCTTTCCCAGATATGCCCCAAATCCCCCCTCTCTAGGCAAATGGACTCACCGGATTCGCCCCAAATCCCCCCTCTCTAGGCAAATGGACTCACGGATTTGTCCCAAATCCCCCCTCTCTAGGCAAATGGACTCCCCTAGATTTGCCCCAAATTCCCCCTCGCCAGGCAAATGGACTCTCCTAGATTTGCCCCAAATCCCCCCTCTCTAGGAGAATGGACTCACCGGATTTGCCCCAAATCCCCCTCTCTAGGGGAATGGACTCTCCCAGATTTGCCCCAAAATCCCCATCTCCAGGCAAATGGACTCACCAGATTTGCCCCAATTCTCCCCCCCCCCAGGCAAATAGACTCTCCTAGATTTGCCCCAAATCCCCCCTCTCTAGGCAAATGGTCTTTCCCAGATATGTCCCAAATCCCCCCTCTCCAGGGAAATGGACTCACCGGATTTGCCCCAAATCCCCCTCTCCAGACAAATGGACTCTCCTAGATTTGCCCTAAATCCCCCCTCTCTAGGGGAATGGACTCCCCTAGATTTGCCCCAAATCCCCCCTCTCTAGGCAAATGGTCTTTCCCAGATATGTCCCAAATCCCCCCTCTCCAGACAAATGGACTCTCCTAGATTTGACCCAAATCCCCCCTCTCGAGGGGAATGGACTCACCGGATTTGCCCCAAATCTACCCCCTGCCCCTTGCTCCGTTTTGCCGGAGCGGTGGGGAGAGTTGCCAGGAAGGGTCTGTTTACCCCCTGGGGTCGGAAGGGACCACCCCTTGGGGGGGTGGGGGGGTGGGGGGGGGTGAGGTGGGGCCCTCCATTTTGCCGAGAGAGAGAGAGGGGGGAGCGAAGGAGTCGTGGGGAGCCATAGATTCCGTTCGGGAGGGTGGTGGTGGTTATCGAGGGGAGGTAGAGGGAGCCTGACACCCCTCGGGGGGCGGCTCTGGCACAGAACGGGGAAGGGGAGCAGGGCATTAAGTCACCAGGGACTCCATAGCTTGGAGGGGGGGGGGGCGAGAGAGAGACTTCACGGTTGCCTCCCGGATGCCGCCATGTCTCCGATCGTGTTTGCGGGATCCTTCTGGGGGTGGGGGGGGGGGGGTGGGTTGGCATCCCGTTGGGAAGAGAAGGGGGGGCCCCGGGATGGGAGCCCAGAGCTAGGCCGGGCAGAGCCGGGGCAGGAGACGGCGCGTGGCCGGTTCCGGCATTTAGACGGAACGGTGGGGGGGGGGGGGGGGGGGGTGGGTGGTTCAAAGTAAATGGTGGTGGGGTGGCGTTGTTAGTCAAGGACGGTGGCGGAAAGGACGTTCGAGGGTTAGAGACAGGAGAAAGGAGAGGTCGCCGTGCCGGGAGGACGCAGAGGGAGGGACGTTAGGAGTGGGAGTCGGGCCGTTCGGCCCGTCGAGCCCACTCCGCCATCCAATCATGGCCGACGGGCGTTTCAGACAGCCCAATCCTCAATCCGTCCCAGCAGCTCGCCTCGAACACAGGGGGCCCCCACCTTGCTCAGCAGCCTCCCCCGTGGCACCGTATCAAAGGCCTTTTGGAGCGAGAGAGAGAGAGGGGGGCGTCAACTATCCAAGTATTGACCGGAATCACGACAGGACGAGTCCTGTAGGTGGGTCAGTGTGTGTCCAGGAGGGCCTCCTGACACGGTATGCACACCGGCCTACCAGGGGGCGAAGCCAAATTCGATTGGGTCCCGGGTAATGAGCCCGGCCAAGCGTTAGACTTGGACGTTAGTGAGCACTTTGGTAATAGCGATCACGACTCAGTGATCGAAAGGGATAGGTGGATACCGCTGGGCAAGAGTTACAGCTGGAGGGGGTGGGGGGGGGAAGGAAACTGCAGGGGGATGGGCGCGTGAGAAAATGTGGAGCTTATTCGAGGAAAGGCTACAGGGTGTACCTGTCAGGCAAGGGGGGGGGGGGGAAGCTGGAGGGCCGTGGTTTACGAAGGAAGTGGAAACTCTGGCCAAGGGGAAGGCGAAGGCTTACGTGAGGACGAGGTGTGCAGGGCTCGGTTAGTTTGGGCGCTTGAGGGTTGCCAGGGAGCCAGGAAAGACCGAAAGAGAGAGAGAGCGCTCCGAAGAGCCAGGGGGAGACACGAGATATTGTTGGGGGATAGGATCAGGGTAAACCCTCAGGGTTTTCTATCGGTATTGAGGGAATTAAAAGATTAGGGCCGATCAAGGGTAGTGGAGGGAAGTCGTGGAGTCAGAGGGGATAGGGGAAGCACTCGATGAATATTTTTTACCGACGGTATTCGCACAAGAAAATGACGTTAAGGAGAACGCTGAGAGGCTACTATACGAGGTGGGATTGGGAGAGGTATTGGAAATCCTGCCGGGTGGTAGGTAAAGTCCCCAGGGCCAGACGGGATTTATCCTCGGATCCTCTGGCAAGCCGGGGAGGGGATTGCCGAGTCTTTGGCATCGATCTTTGCCTCCTCCTCGTGGTCTAGAGGAATAGTGCCAGAAGACTGGAGCACAGCAAACGTGGTTCTTCCCTGTTCAAGAAAGGGGGAGCAATTATCGACCGGGGAGCTTCAGTTGTTGGGAAAGTGTTGGAAAAGGTTGTGAGAGATTTATAACCGTCCCGAAACGAATAATTTGATTCGGGAGAGTCAGCGCGGTCAGCAAGGGTAGGTAGGCCGTGCCTCACCAACCTTGCAGAGTTCTTTGAGAAGTTGACCAAACAGGTTAGATGAGGCTAAACCAGTTGATGTGGTGTATGTGGTGATATCGATAAGGCTTCCCCCCCCACACACACACACACACACGGTAAGTTATGGTACAAATTGTGGACTGTGGGAGGTACAGCCGTTTGGATCAGTCATTGGCTCGCCGAAAGGAGACAGGTTGATGGGAAACGTTCCCCCCCCACCCCCCCCCCCCACCGAGAGTCAAGTTACCAGTGGAGTACCGCGAGGGCCGGTGTGGGGGCCCACTGCCCTGCGTCGTTCTCGCTGGGTGAGGGCGTCGAAGGGGTGGGTTAGTCCGTTCGCAGACGGCGCCAAGGCCGGGTGGAGCTGCGGCCAGCGACGAAGGAGGTTGCAGCTTACAGAGAGGCCCGGGTGAGCCGGGCAGAGAGGTGGCGAATGGAGTTTGACGCGGGCAAGGGTAAGGCGATTCCGATTTGGCCCAGCGACCCAGATCCCTCGAGACCATCCATTTCCAGGTCCCCCCCCCCCCCCCATGCCTATTTGTAGTGTTGGACTCTTCCCTAGTTCCCGTGTCTCGAATTCCATCCCCCCCCCGCCGTCCCTTGGCGAAATGGACTCTCCCAGTCTTGCCCCCAAATCTCCCCCCCCCCTCCACTAGGCGAATGGACTGTCCCGGATTCGCTCCCCCCCCCCAAATCCCAAGGCAAATGGATTCTTCCGGATTTGCCTCGACTCGTACCCTCACCCCCCCCCCCCCCCCCAGCCAAATGGATTCACCCAGATTAGGCCCCAAGTCCCCTGCCCGGGCAAATGGACTCTCCCGGACTTGCCCACAAATTTCCCCCCCCTCCCTAGGAGAATACGCTCTCCCGGGTTTGCCTTCGAATCCCACCCCCCCCACCCTAGGCAAATGGACTCTCCTGGATTCGTCCCCAAATCCCACCTCCCTAGGCGAATGGACTCTCCCAAATTCAACCCCAATTCCCCCCCCCAGGCAAATAGATTCTCCCGAATTCACCCCCAAATCCCCCCTCCCATGGCAAATAGACTCTCCTGGATTCGCCCCCAAACCCCCCTCCCTAAGTGAATAGACTCTCCTGGATTCTTCCCCACATCCCTGCCTCTCGAGGCGAATGGGCACCCCCCCAACCTATCCCCCCCAGGACGAATGGTCCTGCAAAGATCCGGGAGGCTATGAGGGGGCACCTGCCACCCTTCCTGGGGACCGGGGTGAAACTTGGCCTCAGAACCATGCAGCGGGGGGGTGGGAGGAGGGTCGAGGGTCAGCCTTGGAGTTGGGTGGTAGCGCGGCTCAGGTCCAGGAGTCCAGGCCGCTGCATTCTCGGGAACCGCGGACCCTGTGTGTGTGTATACATGCCACGAGCAGACTCCCTCTGCTGGTACAAGCCTATCCACCTTAGTGACGCTCATCATCCTGTTCAGTCCCAGTAATGGTCACTCAGATTCCCATTCACACTCAGTGACGCTGTGGAAGAGTCAAAGGAGGAGGGGATAGCAGGGGGACGAAGGGACAGGAGGGGAATTGGATGCCCCCCCAAGCCCCAAACCCCTCCACCCCACCTCCACCCCTAGGAAAAAGGAAAGAAACGACAGCAGGAGACAGGCAAGTGGAAAATAAAGCATCCTCTACAAAAAATCTCTTTATACGGAGCAATTGACCGTTCGGAGGAAAGTTAGCCCTCCACAGACGTGCCGGCCGGAGCGGGAGGTTCGTCCACGCCGTACTGGGCAGGACGACTGGTTCGAACGACCGACGTGTTGATCTCCTTCAGTCTCCGGGTCAGCAGCATCACCATGATGACCTGGATCCGGGACACACGGTGGTGATGGCGAGGGAGAGAGAGAGAGAGAGAGTCATGGTCAGTCTCAGTGACGCTCAGCATCCTGTTCAGTCCCAGTGATGGTCACTCGGGAAGTGGTCAGCCTCAGTGATGCTGAGCATCCTGTTCAGTCCCAGTGATGGTCACTCGGGGAATAGTCAGTCTCAGTGACGGTCACTCGGGGAGCGGTCAGTCTCAGTGACACTCAGCATCCTGTTCAGACCCAGTGACGGTCACTCGGAGAGCGGTCAGTCCCAGTGATGGTCACTCGGGGAGCGGTCAGTCTCAGTGATGGTCACTCGGGGAGCGGTCAGTCTCAGTGACGCTCAGCATCCTGTTCAGTCCCAGTGATGGTCACTCGGGGAGTGGTCAGTCTCAGTGATGGTCACTCGGGGAGTGGTCAGTCTCAGTGATGCTCAGCATCCTGTTCAGGCCCAGTGACGGTCATTCGGGGAGCGGTCAGTCTCAGTGATGCTCAGCATCCTGTTCAGGCCCAGTGACGGTCACTCGGGAAGTGGTCAGTCCCAGTGATGGTCACTCAGGGAGCGGTCAGTCTCAGTGACGCTCAGTATCCTGTTCAGGCCCAGTGACGGTCACTCGGAGAATGGTCAGTCCCAGTGATGGTCACTCGGAGAACGGTCAGTCTCAGTGACACTCAGCATCCTGTTCAGTCCCAGTGACGGTCACTCGGGGAGCGGTCAGTCTCAGTGATGGTCACTCAGGGAACGGTCAGTCTCAGTGACGCTCAGCATCCTGTTCAGGCCCAGTGACGGTCACTCGGTGAGCGGTCAGTCTCAGTGACACTCAGCATCCTGTTCAGTCCCAGTGACGGTCACTCGGGGAGCGGTCAGTCTCAGTGACGCTCAGCATCCTGTTCAGCCCCAGTGATGGTCACTCAGGGAGCGGTCAGTCTCAGTGACACTGAGCCTCCTGTTCAGGCCCAGTGACGGTCACTCGGGGAGCGGTCACTCTCAGTGATGCTCAGCATCCTGTTCAGGCCCAGTGACGGTCACTCGGCGAGCGGTCAGTCTCAGTGACACTGAGCCTCCTGTTCAGGCCCAGTGATGGTCACTCGGGGAGCGGTCAGTCTCAGTGACGCTCAGCATCCTGTTCAGGCCCAGTGACGGTCACTCGGGGAGCGCTCAGTCTCAGTGACGCTCAGCATCCTGTTCAGACCCAGTGACGGTCACTCGGTGAGCGGTCAGTCTCAGTGACTCTCAGCATCCTGTTCAGGCCCAGTGACGGTCACTCGGTGAGCGGTCAGTCTCAGTGACACTGAGCCTCCTGTTCAGCCCCAGTGACGGTCACTCGGGGAGCGCTCAGTCTCAGTGACACTGAGCCTCCTGTTCAGGCCCAGTGATGGTCACTCGGGGAGTGGTCAGTCTCAGTGACGCTCAGCATCCTGTTCAGTCCCAGTGACGGTCACTCGGGGAGCGGTCAGTCTCAGTGACGCTCAGCATCCTGTTCAGGCCCAGTGACGGTCACTCGGGGAGCGGTCAGTCTCAGTGACGCTCAGCATCCTGTTCAGGCCCAGTGACGGTCACTCGGGGAGCGGTCAGTCTCAGTGACGCTCAGCATCCTGTTCAGCCCCAGTGATGGTCACTCAGGGAGCGGTCAGTCTCAGTGACACTGAGCCTCCTGTTCAGGCCCAGTGACGGTCACTCGGGGAGCGGTCAGTCTCAGTGACACTGAGCCTCCTGTTCAGGCCCAGTGATGGTCACTCGGGGAGCGGTCAGTCTCAGTAACGCTCAGCATCCTGTTCAGTCCCAGTGATGGTCACTCGGGGAGCAGTCAGTCTCAGTGACGCTCAGCATCCTGTTCAGCCCCAGTGACGGTCACTCGGGGAGCGGTCAGTCTCAGTGACGCTGAGCATCCTGTTCAGTCCCAGTGATGGTCACTCGGGGAGCGGTCAGTCTCAGTGACACTGAGCCTCCTGTTCAGGCCCAGTGACGGTCACTCGGGGAGCGGTCAGTCTCAGTGACACTGAGCCTCCTGTTCAGGCCCAGTGACGGTCACTCGGGGAGCGGTCAGTCTCAGTGACGCTCAGCATCCTGTTCAGTCCCAGTGACGGTCACTCGGGGAGCGGTCAGGCTCAGTGACGCTCAGCATCCTGTTCAGGCCCAGTGACGGTCACTCGGGGAGCGGTCAGTCTCAGTGACGCTGAGCATCCTGTTCAGTCCCAGTGACGGTCACTCGGGGAGCGGTCAGTCTCAGTGACGCTGAGCATCCTGTTCAGGCCCAGTGACGGTCACTCGGGGAGCGGTCAGTCTCAGTGACACTCAGCATCCTGTTCAGTCCCAGTGACGGTCACTCGGGGAGCGGTCAGTCTCAGTGACGCTCAGCATCCTGTTCAGGCCCAGTGACGGTCACTCGGGGAGCGGTCAGTCTCAGTGACGCTCAGCATCCTGTTCAGGCCCAGTGACGGTCACTCGGGGAGCGGTCAGTCTCAGTGACGCTCAGCATCCTGTTCAGGCCCAGTGATGGTCACTCGGGGAGCGGTCAGTCTCAGTGACGCTCAGCATCCTGTTCAGTCCCAGTGATGGTCACTCGGGGAGCGGTCAGTCTCAGTGACGCTCAGCATCCTGTTCAGGCCCAGTGACGGTCACTCGGGGAGCGGTCACTCTGGCGGAGACAGGGTAAGTGGTGACGTCCGTAGTCTCTGGTCATTCGGCCCCTCCCCCTACCCCGCGCTCTGGCCACCCCGCGGCGATGCTCACCCAGCAGGCGGCGCCAGCGAGGGCGATGATGATAGTGCTGCGGGTGCTGTGGATATTACAGTCCCCCACGTCCGAGCGGATCCACTGGTCCAGGAGCAGGAAGCTCCCGAATGTCCAGATGAAGAGCCACAGCACTGCGGGGGTGGGGAGGGGGGGAGGGAGGGGGAGACGGGGAGGGAGGGGGAGACGGGGGAGGGAGGGGGAGACGGGGAGGGAGGGAGAGGGATGGAGAGGGAGATAGGGAAGGGAAGGGGGAGGGGATGGGGGGAGGGGAGATGGGGAGTGGGGATGGGTAGGGAGATAGGGAGGGGGAGGGGATTGAGGGGGATGGGGAGGGGGGGAGAGAGAGAGAGAGAGAGAGACGGCATTATCAAAGCAGTGACCCTCAACCACCACACAGTCAGTGTAGAGGGAGCTTTACTCTGTAGCTAACCCCCCTGTCCCTGGGAGTGGGGGACGGTGTAGAGGGAGCTTTACTCTGTATCTAACCCCCTGTCCCTGGGAGTGGGGGCGAACGGTGTAGAGGGAGCTTTACTCTGTATCTAACCCCCTGTCCCTGGGAGTGGGGGACGGTGTAGAGGGAGCTTTACTCTGTCTCTAACCCCCCTGTCCCTGGGAGTGGGGGGACGGTGTAGAGGGAGCTCTACCCTGTATCCAACCCCCTGTCCCTGGGAGTGGGGGGATGGTGTAGAGGGAGCTTTACCCTGTATCTAACCCCCTGTCCCTGGGGAGTGTGGGACGGTGTAGAGGGAGCTTTACTCTGTATCTAACCCCCTGTCCCTGGGAGTGGGGGACGGTGTAGAGGGAGCTTTACTCTGTATCTAACCCCCTGTCTTTGGGAGTGGGGGACGGTGTAGAGGGAGCTTTACTCTGTATCTAACCCCCTGTCCCTGGGAGTGGGGGGACAGTGTAGAGGGAGCTTTACCCTGTATCTAACCCCCTGTCTCTGGGGAGTGGGGGGGACGGTGTAGAGGGAGCTTTACTCTGTCTCTAACCCCCTGTCCCTGGGAGTGGGAGGGACGGTGTAGAGGGAGCTTTACTCTGTCTCTAACCCCCTGTCCCTGGGAGTGGGGGACGGTGTAGAGGGAGCATTACTCTGTCTCTAACCCCCCTGTCCCTGGGAGTGGGGGGACAGTGTAGAGGGAGCTTTACTCTGTATCTAACCCCCTGTCTTTGGGAGTGGGGGACGGTGTAGAGGGAGCTTTACTCTGTATCTAAACCCCTGTCCCTGGGAGTGGGGGGACGGTGTAGAGGGATCTTTACCCTGTATCTAACCCCCTGTCCCTGGGAGTGGGGGACGGTGTAGAGGGAGCTTTACTCCGTATCTAACCCCCTGTCCCTGGGAGTGGGGGATGGTGTAGAGGGAGCTTTACCCTGTATCTAACCCCCTGTCTCTGGGGAGTGGGGGGGACGGTGTAGAGGGAGCTTTACTCTGTATCTAACCCCCTGTCCCTGGAGTGGGGGGGACGGTGTAGAGGGAGCTTTACTCTGTATCTAACCCCCTGTCCCTGAGAGTGGGGGGACAGTGTAGAAGGAGCTTTACTCTGTATCTAACCCCCTGTCCCTGGGAGTGGGGGGACAGTGTAGAGGGAGCTTTACTCTGTATCTAACCCCCTGTCCCTGGGAGTGGGGGACGGTGTAGAGGGAGCTTTACTCTGTATCTAACCCCCTGTCCCTGGGAGTGGGGGGACAGTGTAGAGGGAGCTTTACCCTGTATCTAACCCCCTGTCTCTGGGGAGTGGGGGGGACGGTGTAGAGGGAGCTTTACTCTGTCTCTAACCCCCGTCCCTGGGAGTGGGAGGGACGGTGTAGAGGGAGCTTTACTCTGTCTCTAACCCCCTGTCCCTGGGAGTGGGGGACGGTGTAGAGGGAGCTTTACTCTGTATCTAACCCCCTGTCCCTGGGAGTGGGGGGACAGTGTAGAGGGAGCTTTACTCTGTATCTAACCCCCTGTCCCTGGGAGTGGAGGACGGTGTAGAGGGAGCTTTACTCTGTATCTAACCCCCTGTCCCTGGGAGTGGGGGACGGTGTAGAGGGAGCTTTACTCTGTATCTAACCCCCTGTCCCTGGGAGTGGGGGGACGGTGTAGAGGGAGCTTTACTCTGTATCTAACCCCCTGTCTATGGGAGTGGGGGGGACGGTGTAGAGGGAGCTTTACTCTGTATCTAACCCCCTGTCCCTGGGAGCGGTAGAGGGAGCCCAGTATCTAACCCCCGTCCTTGGGAGGGGTAGAGGGAGCCCGGTATCTAACCCCCGTCCCCGGGTGTAGAGGGAGCTGTAACCCCTGTCCCTGGGTGTAGAGGGAGCTGTGACCCCCTGTCCCCTGGGTGTAGAGGGAGCTGTGACCCCCTGTCCCTGGGTGTAGAGGGAGCTGTGACCCCCTGTCCCCGGGTGTAGAGGGAGCTGTGACCCCCTGTCCCTGGGTGTAGAGGGAGCTGTGACCCCCTGTCCCTGGGTGTAGAGGGAGCTGTGACCCCCTGTCCCTGGGTGTAGAGGGAGCTGTGACCCCCTGTCCCTGGGTGTAGAGGGAGCTGTGACCCCTGTCCCTGGGTGTAGAGGGAGCTGTGACCCCCTGTCCCCGGGGTGTAGAGGGAGCTGTGACCCCCTGTCCCCGGGGTGTAGAGGGAGCTGTGACCCCCTGTCCCGGGGTGTAGAGGGAGCTGTGACCCCCTGTCCCTGGGTGTAGAGGGAGCTGTGACCCCCTGTCCCCGGGTGTAGAGGGAGCTGTGACCCCTGGGTGTAGAGGGAGCTGTGACCCCCTGTCCCCTGGGTGTAGAGGGAGCTGTGACCTCCTGTCCCCGGGTGTAGAGGGAGCTGTGACCCCTGGGTGTAGAGGGAGCTGTGACCCCCTGTCCCCTGGGTGTAGAGGGAGCTGTGACCTCCTGTCCCCTGGGTGTAGAGGGAGCTGTGACCCCCTGTCCCCGGGTGTAGAGGGAGCTGTGACCCCCTGTCCTCTGGGTGTAGAGGGAGCTGTGACCCCCTGTCCCCGGGTGTAGAGGGAGCTGTGACCCCCGTCCCCTGGGTGTAGAGGGAGCAGTGACCCCCTGTCCCTGGGTGTAGAGGGAGCTGTGACCCCCTGTCCCTGGGTGTAGAGGGAGCTGTGACCCCCTGTCCCTGGGTGTAGAGGGAGCTGTGAGCCCCTGTCCCCTGGGTGTAGAGGGAGCTGTGACCCCCTGTCCCCTGGGTGTAGAGGGAGCTGTGACCCCCTGTCCCCCGGGTGTAGAGGGAGCTGTGACCCCCTGTCCCTGGGTGTAGAGGGAGCTGTGACCCCCTGTCCCTGGGGGTAGAGGGAGCTGTGAGCCCCTGTCCCTGGGTGTAGAGGGAGCTGTGACCCCCTGTCCCCGGGTGTAGAGGGAGCTGTGACCCCCTGTCCCCCGGGTGTAGAGGAAGCTGTGACCCCCTGTCCCCCGGGTGTAGAGGAAGCTGTGACCCCCTGTCCCCCGGGTGTAGAGGGAGCTGTGACCCCCTGTCCCCCGGGTGTAGAGGAAGCTGTGACCCCCTGTCCCCTGGGTGTAGAGGGAGCTGTGACCCCCTGTCCCCTGGGTGTAGAGGGAGCTGTGACCCCCTGTCCCTGGGTGTAGAGGGAGCTGTGACCCCCTGTCCCTGGGTGTAGAGGGAGCTGTGACCCCCTGTCCCCTGGGTGTAGAGGGAGCTGTGACCCCGCGGCGGTGTCCCCTGGGTGTAGAGGGAGCTGTGACCCCCTGTCCCCTGGGTGTAGAGGGAGCTGTGACCCCTGTCCCTGGGTGTAGAGGGAGCTGTGACCCCCTGTCCCTGGGTGTAGAGGGAGCTGTGACCCCCTGTCCCCGGGTGTAGAGGGAGCTGTGACCCCCTGTCCCGGGTGTAGAGGGAGCTGTGACCCCCTGTCCCCGGGTGTAGAGGGAGCTGTGACCCCCTGTCCCCTGGGTGTAGAGGGAGCTGTGACCCCCTGTCCCTGGGTGTAGAGGGAGCTGTGACCCCCTGTCCCCTGGGTGTAGAGGGAGCTGTGACCCCTGTCCCTGGGTGTAGAGGGAGCTGTGACCCCCTGTCCCTGGGTGTAGAGGGAGCTGTGACCCCTGTCCCTGGGTGTAGAGGGAGCTGTGACCCCTGTCCCTGGGTGTAGAGGGAGCTGTGACCCCCTGTCCCTGGGTGTAGAGGGAGCTGTGACCCCCTGTCCCCTGGGTGTAGAGGGAGCTGTGACCCCCTGTCCCTGGGTGTAGAGGGAGCTGTGACCCCCTGTCCCTGGGTGTAGAGGGAGCTGTGACCCCCTGTCCCCTGGGTGTAGAGGGAGCTGTGACCCCCTGTCCCTGGGTGTAGAGGGAGCTGTGACCCCCTGTCCCTGGGTGTAGAGGGAGCTGTGACCCCCTGTCCCCTGGGTGTAGAGGGAGCTGTGACCCCTGTCCCTGGGTGTAGAGGGAGCTGTGACCCCCTGTCCCCTGGGTGTAGAGGGAGCTGTGACCCCCTGTCCCCTGGGTGTAGAGGGAGCTGTGACCCCTGTCCCTGGGTGTAGAGGGAGCTGTGACCCCCTGTCCCCTGGGTGTAGAGGGAGCTGTGACCCCTGTCCCTGGGTGTAGAGGGAGCTGTGACCCCCTGTCCCCTGGGTGTAGAGGGAGCTGTGACCCCCTGTCCCCTGGGTGTAGAGGGAGCTGTGACCCCCTGTCCCCTGGGTGTAGAGGGAGCTGTGACCCCCTGTCCCCTGGGTGTAGAGGGAGCTGTGACCCCCTGTCCCCGGGTGTAGAGGGAGCTGTGACCCCCTGTCCCTGGGTGTAGAGGGAGCTGTGACCCCCTGTCCCTGGGTGTAGAGGGAGCTGTGACCCCCTGTCCCCTGGGTGTAGAGGGAGCTGTGACCCCCTGTCCCTGGGTGTAGAGGGAGCTGTGACCCCCTGTCCCTGGGTGTAGAGGGAGCTGTGACCCCCTGTCCCTGGGTGTAGAGGGAGCTGTGACCCCCTGTCCCTGGGTGTAGAGGGAGCTGTGACCCCTGTCCCTGGGTGTAGAGGGAGCTGTGACCCCCTGTCCCCTGGGTGTAGAGGGAGCTGTGACCCCCTGTCCCTGGGTGTAGAGGGAGCTGTGACCCCCTGTCCCTGGGTGTAGAGGGAGCTGTGACCCCCTGTCCCCTGGGTGTAGAGGAAGCTGTGACCCCCTGTCCCCGGGTGTAGAGGGAGCTGTGACCCCCTGTCCCTGGGTGTAGAGGGAGCTGTGACCCCCTGTCCCTGGGTGTAGAGGGAGCTGTGACCCCCTGTCCCCTGGGTGTAGAGGGAGCTGTGACCCCCTGTCCCTGGGTGTAGAGGGAGCTGTGACCCCTGTCCCTGGGTGTAGAGGGAGCTGTGACCCCCTGTCCCTGGGTGTAGAGGGAGCTGTGACCCCCTGTCCCCTGGGTGTAGAGGGAGCTGTGACCCCCTGTCCCCTGGGTGTAGAGGGAGCTGTGACCCCCTGTCCCTGGGTGTAGAGGGAGCTGTGACCCCCTGTCCCTGGGTGTAGAGGGAGCTGTGACCCCCTGTCCCTGGGTGTAGAGGGAGCTGTGACCCCCCTGTCCCCTGGGTGTAGAGGAAGCTGTGACCCCCTGTCCCTGGGTGTAGAGGGAGCTGTGACCCCTGTCCCTGGGTGTAGAGGGAGCTGTGACCCCCTGTCCCTGGGTGTAGAGGGAGCTGTGACCCCTGTCCCTGGGTGTAGAGGGAGCTGTGACCCCCTGTCCCTGGGTGTAGAGGGAGCTGTGACCCCCTGTCCCCTGGGTGTAGAGGGAGCTGTGACCCCCTGTCCCTGGGTGTAGAGGGAGCTGTGACCCCCTGTCCCTGGGTGTAGAGGGAGCTGTGACCCCCTGTCCCTGGGTGTAGAGGGAGCTGTGACCCCTGTCCCTGGGTGTAGAGGGAGCTGTGACCCCCTGTCCCTGGGTGTAGAGGGAGCTGTGACCCCCTGTCCCCTGGGTGTAGAGGGAGCTGTGACCCCCTGTCCCTGGGTGTAGAGGGAGCTGTGACCCCCTGTCCCTGGGTGTAGAGGGAGCTGTGACCCCCTGTCCCTGGGTGTAGAGGGAGCTGTGACCCCCTGTCCCCTGGGTGTAGAGGGAGCTGTGACCCCTGTCCCTGGGTGTAGAGGGAGCTGTGACCCCCTGTCCCCGGGTGTAGAGGGAGCTGTGACCCCCTGTCCCCTGGGTGTAGAGGGAGCTGTGACCCCCTGTCCCTGGGTGTAGAGGGAGCTGTGACCCCCTGTCCCTGGGTGTAGAGGGAGCTGTGACCCCCTGTCCCTGGGTGTAGAGGGAGCTGTGACCCCCTGTCCCTGGGTGTAGAGGGAGCTGTGACCCCCCTGTCCCTGGGAGTAGAGGGAGCTGTGACCCCCTGTCCCTGGGTGTAGAGGGAGCTGTGACCTCCTGTCCCTGGGTGTAGAGGGAGCTGTGACCCCCCTGTCCCTGGGTGTAGAGGGAGCTGTGACCCCCTGTCCCTGGGTGTAGAGGGAGCTGTGACCTCCTGTCCCTGGGTGTAGAGGGAGCTGTGACCTCCTGTCCCTGGGTGTAGAGGGAGCTGTGACCCTCTGTCCCTGGGTGTAGAGGGAGCTGTGACCCCCTGTCCCCCGGTGTAGAGGGAGCTGTGACCCCCTGTCCCTGGGTGTAGAGGGAGCTGTGACCCCCTGTCCCTGGGTGTAGAGGGAGCTGTGACCCCCTGTCCCCTGGGTGTAGAGGGAGCTGTGACCCCTGTCCCTGGGTGTAGAGGGAGCTGTGACCCCCTGTCCCCGGGTGTAGAGGGAGCTGTGACCCCCTGTCCCCTGGGTGTAGAGGGAGCTGTGACCCCCTGTCCCTGGGTGTAGAGGGAGCTGTGACCCCCTGTCCCTGGGTGTAGAGGGAGCTGTGACCCCCCTGTCCCTGGGTGTAGAGGGAGCTGTGACCCCCTGTCCCTGGGTGTAGAGGGAGCTGTGACCCCCTGTCCCTGGGTGTAGAGGGAGCTGTGACCTCCTGTCCCTGGGTGTAGAGGGAGCTGTGACCCCCCTGTCCCTGGGTGTAGAGGGAGCTGTGACCCCCTGTCCCTGGGTGTAGAGGGAGCTGTGACCTCCTGTCCCTGGGTGTAGAGGGAGCTGTGACCTCCTGTCCCTGGGTGTAGAGGGAGCTGTGACCTCCTGTCCCTGGGTGTAGAGGGAGCTGTGACCCCCCTGTCCCTGGGTGTAGAGGGAGCTGTGACCCCCCTGTCCCTGGGTGTAGAGGGAGCTGTGACCCCCTGTCCCTGGGTGTAGAGGGAGCTGTGACCCCCTGTCCCTGGGTGTAGAGGGAGCTGTGACCCCCTGTCCCTGGGTGTAGAGGGAGCTGTGACCCCCTGTCCCTGGGTGTAGAGGGAGCTGTGACCCCCTGTCCCCTGGGTGTAGAGAGAGCTGTGACCCCCTGTCCCCTGGGTGTAGAGGGAGCTGTGACCCCCTGTCCCTGGGTGTAGAGGGAGCTGTGACCCCCTGTTCCCTGGGTGTAGAGGGAGCTGTGACCCACTGTCCCTGGGTGTAGAGGGAGCTGTGACGCCCTGTCCCCTGGGTGTAGAGGGAGCTGTGACCCCGCGGCCGTGTCCCCTGGATGTAGAGGGAGCTGCGACCCCCTGTCCCTGGGTGTAGAGGGAGCTGTGACGCCCTGTCCCCTGGGTGTAGAGGGAGCTGTGACCCCGCGGCCGTGTCCCCTGGATGTAGAGGGAGCTGTGACCCCCTGTCCCTGGGTGTAGAGGGAGCTGTGACCCCCTGTCCCTGGGTGTAGAGAGAGCTGTGACGCGCTGTCCCTGGGTGTAGAGGGAGCTGTGACCCCCTGTCCCCTGGGTGTAGAGGGAGCTGTGACCCCCTGTCCCTGGGTGTAGAGGGAGCTGTGACCCCCTGTCCCTGGGTGTAGAGGGAGCTGTGACCCCCTGTCCCCGGGTGTAGAGGGAGCTGTGACCCCCTGTCCCCTGGGTGTAGAGGGAGCTGTGACCCCTGTCCCCGGGTGTAGAGGGAGCTGTGACCCCCTGTCCCTGGGTGTAGAGGGAGCTGTGACCCCCTGTCCCCTGGGTGTAGAGGGAGCTGTGACCCCCTGTCCCCTGGGTGTAGAGGGAGCTGTGACCCCCTGTCCCTGGGTGTAGAGGGAGCTGTGACCCCCTGTCCCCTGGGTGTAGAGGGAGCTGTGACCCCCTGTCCCTGGGTGTAGAGGGAGCTGTGACCCCCTGTCCCTGGGTGTAGAGGGAGCTGTGACCCCTGTCCCTGGGTGTAGAGGGAGCTGTGACCCCCTGTCCCTGGGTGTAGAGGGAGCTGTGACCCCCTGTCCCTGGGTGTAGAGGGAGCTGTGACCCCCTGTCCCTGGGTGTAGAGGGAGCTGTGACCCCCTGTCCCCTGGGTGTAGAGGGAGCTGTGACCCCCTGTCCCCTGGGTGTAGAGGGAGCTGTGACCCCCTGTCCCCTGGGTGTAGAGGGAGCTGTGACCCCCTGTCCCCTGGGTGTAGAGGGAGCTGTGACCCCCTGTCCCTGGGTGTAGAGGGAGCTGTGACCCCCCTGTCCCTGGGTGTAGAGGGAGCTGTGACCCCCTGTCCCCTGGGTGTAGAGGGAGCTGTGACCCCCTGTCCCTGGGTGTAGAGGGAGCTGTGACCCCCTGTCCCTGGGTGTAGAGGGAGCTGTGACCCCCCTGTCCCTGGGTGTAGAGGAAGCTGTGACCCCCTGTCCCTGGGTGTAGAGGGAGCTGTGACCCCCTGTCCCTGGGTGTAGAGGGAGCTGTGACCCCCTGTCCCTGGGTGTAGAGGGAGCTGTGACCCCCTGTCCCTGGGTGTAGAGGGAGCTGTGACCCCCTGTCCCCTGGGTGTAGAGGGAGCTGTGACCCCCTGTCCCTGGGTGTAGAGGGAGCTGTGACCCCCTGTCCCCTGGGTGTAGAGGGAGCTGTGACCCCCTGTCCCCTGGGTGTAGAGGGAGCTGTGACCCCCTGTCCCCTGGGTGTAGAGGGAGCTGTGACCCCCTGTCCCTGGGTGTAGAGGGAGCTGTGACCCCCTGTCCCCTGGGTGTAGAGGGAGCTGTGACCCCCTGTCCCGGGTGTAGAGGGAGCTGTGACCCCCTGTCCCTGGGTGTAGAGGGAGCTGTGACCCCCTGTCCCCGGGTGTAGAGGGAGCTGTGACCCCCTGTCCCCTGGGTGTAGAGGGAGCTGTGACCCCCTGTCCCTGGGTGTAGAGGGAGCTGTGACCCCCTGTCCCCTGGGTGTAGAGGGAGCTGTGACCCCCTGTCCCCTGGGTGTAGAGGGAGCTGTGACCCCCTGTCCCTGGGTGTAGAGGGAGCTGTGACCCCTGTCCCTGGGTGTAGAGGGAGCTGTGACCCCCCAGTCCCTGGATGTAGAGGGAGCTGTGACCCCCCTGTCCCCTGGGTGTAGAGGGAGCTGTGACCCCCTGTCCCTGGGTGTAGAGGGAGCTGTGACCCCCCAGTCCCTGGATGTAGAGGGAGCTGTGACCCCCCAGTCCCTGGATGTAGAGGGAGCTGTGACCCCCCAGTCCCTGGATGTAGAGGGAGCTGTGACCCCCCAGTCCCTGGGTGTAGAGGGAGCTGTGACCCCCCTGTCCCTGGATGTAGAGGGAGCTGTGACCCCCTGTCCCTGGGTGTAGAGGGAGCTGTGACCCCCCTGTCCCCTGGGTGTAGAGGGAGCTGTGACCCCTGTCCCTGGGTGTAGAGGGAGCTGTGACCCCCCTGTCCCTGGATGTAGAGGGAGCTGTGACCCCCCTGTCCCCTGGGTGTAGAGGGAGCTGTGACCCCCTGTCCCCTGGTGTAGAGGGAGCTGTGACCCCCTGTCCCTGGGTGTAGAGGGAGCTGTGACCCCCTGTCCCTGGGTGTAGAGGGAGCTGTGACCCCCTGTCCCTGGGTGTAGAGGGAGCTGTGACCCCCTGTCCCTGGGTGTAGAGGGAGCTGTGACCCCTGTCCCTGGGTGTAGAGGGAGCTGTGACCCCCTGTCCCTGGGTGTAGAGGGAGCTGTGACCCCCTGTCCCTGGGTGTAGAGGGAGCTGTGACCCCCTGTCCCCGGGTGTAGAGGGAGCTGTGACCCCCTGTCCCCTGGGTGTAGAGGGAGCTGTGACCCCCTGTCCCTGGGTGTAGAGGGAGCTGTGACCCCCTGTCCCCGGGTGTAGAGGGAGCTGTGACCCCCTGTCCCCTGGGTGTAGAGGGAGCTGTGACCCCCTGTCCCCTGGGTGTAGAGGGAGCTGTGACCCCCTGTCCCTGGGTGTAGAGGGAGCTGTGACCCCCTGTCCCTGGGTGTAGAGGGAGCTGTGACCCCTGTCCCTGGGTGTAGAGGGAGCTGTGACCCCCTGTCCCCTGGGTGTAGAGGGAGCTGTGACCCCCTGTCCCCTGGGTGTAGAGGGAGCTGTGACCCCCTGTCCCTGGGTGTAGAGGGAGCTGTGACCCCCTGTCCCCTGGGTGTAGAGGGAGCTGTGACCCCCTGTCCCTGGGTGTAGAGGGAGCTGTGACCCCCTGTCCCCTGGGTGTAGAGGGAGCTGTGACCCCCTGTCCCTGGGTGTAGAGGGAGCTGTGACCCCCTGTCCCTGGGTGTAGAGGGAGCTGTGACCCCCTGTCCCCTGGGTGTAGAGGGAGCTGTGACCCCCCTGTCCCCTGGGTGTAGAGGGAGCTGTGACCCCCTGTCCCCTGGGTGTAGAGGGAGCTGTGACCCCCTGTCCCCTGGGTGTAGAGGGAGCTGTGACCCCCTGTCCCTGGGTGTAGAGGGAGCTGTGACCCCCTGTCCCCTGGGTGTAGAGGGAGCTGTGACCCCCTGTCCCCTGGGTGTAGAGGGAGCTGTGACCCCCTGTCCCTGGGTGTAGAGGGAGCTGTGACCCCCTGTCCCTGGGTGTAGAGGGAGCTGTGACCCCCTGTCCCTGGGTGTAGAGGGAGCTGTGACCCCCTGTCCCTGGGTGTAGAGGGAGCTGTGACCCCCTGTCCCTGGGTGTAGAGGGAGCTGTGACCCCCTGTCCCTGGGTGTAGAGGGAGCTGTGACCCCCTGTCCCTGGGTGTAGAGGGAGCTGTGACCCCCTGTCCCTGGGTGTAGAGGGAGCTGTGACCCCCTGTCCCTGGGTGTAGAGGGAGCTGTGACCCCCTGTCCCTGGGTGTAGAGGGAGCTGTGACCCCCTGTCCCTGGGTGTAGAGGGAGCTGTGACCCCCTGTCCCTGGGTGTAGAGGGAGCTGTGACCCCCTGTCCCTGGGTGTAGAGGGAGCTGTGACCCCCTGTCCCCTGGGTGTAGAGGGAGCTGTGACCCCTGTCCCTGGGTGTAGAGGGAGCTGTGACCCCCTGTCCCTGGGTGTAGAGGGAGCTGTGACCCCCTGTCCCCTGGGTGTAGAGGGAGCTGTGACCCCTGTCCCTGGGTGTAGAGGGAGCTGTGACCCCCTGTCCCTGGGTGTAGAGGGAGCTGTGACCCCCTGTCCCCCGGTGTAGAGGGAGCTGTGACCCCCTGTCCCTGGGTGTAGAGGGAGCTGTGACCCCCTGTCCCCTGGGTGTAGAGGGAGCTGTGACCCCTGGGTGTAGAGGGAGCTGTGACCCCCTGTCCCTGGGTGTAGAGGGAGCTGTGACCCCCTGTCCCTGGGTGTAGAGGGAGCTGTGACCCCCTGTCCCTGGGTGTAGAGGGAGCTGTGACCCCCTGTCCCCTGGGTGTAGAGGGAGCTGTGACCCCCTGTCCCTGGGTGTAGAGGGAGCTGTGACCCCTGTCCCTGGGTGTAGAGGGAGCTGTGACCCCCTGTCCCTGGGTGTAGAGGGAGCTGTGACCCCTGTCCCTGGGTGTAGAGGGAGCTGTGACCCCTGTCCCTGGGTGTAGAGGGAGCTGTGACCCCCTGTCCCCTGGGTGTAGAGGGAGCTGTGACCCCCTGTCCCTGGGTGTAGAGGGAGCTGTGACCCCCTGTCCCTGGGTGTAGAGGGAGCTGTGACCCCCTGTCCCTGGGTGTAGAGGGAGCTGTGACCCCCTGTCCCTGGGTGTAGAGGGAGCTGTGACCCCCTGTCCCTGGGTGTAGAGGGAGCTGTGACCCCCTGTCCCTGGGTGTAGAGGGAGCTGTGACCCCCTGTCCCTGGGTGTAGAGGGAGCTGTGACCCCTGTCCCTGGGTGTAGAGGGAGCTGTGACCCCCTGTCCCTGGGTGTAGAGGGAGCTGTGACCCCCTGTCCCTGGGTGTAGAGGGAGCTGTGACCCCTGTCCCTGGGTGTAGAGGGAGCTGTGACCCCCTGTCCCCTGGGTGTAGAGGGAGCTGTGACCCCCTGTCCCTGGGTGTAGAGGGAGCTGTGACCCCCTGTCCCCTGGGTGTAGAGGGAGCTGTGACCCCCTGTCCCCTGGTGTAGAGGGAGCTGTGACCCCCTGTCCCGGGTGTAGAGGGAGCTGTGACCCCCTGTCCCTGGGTGTAGAGGGAGCTGTGACCCCCTGTCCCTGGGTGTAGAGGGAGCTGTGACCCCCTGTCCCCGGGTGTAGAGGGAGCTGTGACCCCCTGTCCCCTGGGTGTAGAGGGAGCTGTGACCCCCTGTCCCCTGGGTGTAGAGGGAGCTGTGACCCCCCTGTCCCCTGGGTGTAGAGGGAGCTGTGACCCCCTGTCCCCTGGGTGTAGAGGGAGCTGTGACCCCCTGTCCCGGGTGTAGAGGGAGCTGTGACCCCCCGGGTGTAGAGGGAGCTGTGACCCCCTGTCCCCTGGTGTAGAGGGAGCTGTGACCCCCTGTCCCTGGGTGTAGAGGGAGCTGTGACCCCCTGTCCCCTGGGTGTAGAGGGAGCTGTGACCCCCTGTCCCTGGGTGTAGAGGGAGCTGTGACCCCTGTCCCCTGGGTGTAGAGGGAGCTGTGACCCCCTGTCCCCTGGGTGTAGAGGGAGCTGTGACCCCCTGTCCCTGGGTGTAGAGGGAGCTGTGACCCCTGTCCCTGGGTGTAGAGGGAGCTGTGACCCCTGTCCCTGGGTGTAGAGGGAGCTGTGACCCCCTGTCCCTGGGTGTAGAGGGAGCTGTGACCCCCTGTCCCTGGGTGTAGAGGGAGCTGTGACCCCCTGTCCCCTGGGTGTAGAGGGAGCTGTGACCCCCTGTCCCTGGGTGTAGAGGGAGCTGTGACCCCCTGTCCCTGGGTGTAGAGGGAGCTGTGACCCCCTGTCCCTGGGTGTAGAGGGAGCTGTGACCCCCTGTCCCTGGGTGTAGAGGGAGCTGTGACCCCTGTCCCCTGGGTGTAGAGGGAGCTGTGACCCCCTGTCCCTGGGTGTAGAGGGAGCTGTGACCCCCTGTCCCTGGGTGTAGAGGGAGCTGTGACCCCCTGTCCCTGGGTGTAGAGGGAGCTGTGACCCCCTGTCCCCTGGGTGTAGAGGGAGCTGTGACCCCCTGTCCCCTGGGTGTAGAGGGAGCTGTGACCCCCTGTCCCCTGGTGTAGAGGGAGCTGTGACCCCCTGTCCCTGGGTGTAGAGGGAGCTGTGACCCCCTGTCCCTGGGTGTAGAGGGAGCTGTGACCCCCTGTCCCCTGGGTGTAGAGGGAGCTGTGACCCCCTGTCCCTGGGTGTAGAGGGAGCTGTGACCCCCTGTCCCTGGGTGTAGAGGGAGCTGTGACCCCCTGTCCCTGGGTGTAGAGGGAGCTGTGACCCCCTGTCCCCTGGGTGTAGAGGGAGCTGTGACCCCCTGTCCCTGGGTGTAGAGGGAGCTGTGACCCCCTGTCCCTGGGTGTAGAGGGAGCTGTGACCCCCTGTCCCTGGGTGTAGAGGGAGCTGTGACCCCCTGTCCCCTGGGTGTAGAGGGAGCTGTGACCCCCTGTCCCCTGGGTGTAGAGGGAGCTGTGACCCCCTGTCCCTGGGTGTAGAGGGAGCTGTGACCCCCTGTCCCTGGGTGTAGAGGGAGCTGTGACCCCCTGTCCCTGGGTGTAGAGGGAGCTGTGACCCCCTGTCCCTGGGTGTAGAGGGAGCTGTGACCCCCTGTCCCTGGGTGTAGAGGGAGCTGTGACCCCCTGTCCCTGGGTGTAGAGGAGCTGTGACCCCCTGTCCCTGGGTGTAGAGGGAGCTGTGACCCCCTGTCCCCTGGGTGTAGAGGGAGCTGTGACCCCCTGTCCCTGGGTGTAGAGGGAGCTGTGACCCCCTGTCCCTGGGTGTAGAGGGAGCTGTGACCCCCTGTCCCCTGGGTGTAGAGGGAGCTGTGACCCCTGTCCCTGGGTGTAGAGGGAGCTGTGACCCCCTGTCCCTGGGTGTAGAGGGAGCTGTGACCCCCTGTCCCTGGGTGTAGAGGGAGCTGTGACCCCCTGTCCCTGGGTGTAGAGGGAGCTGTGACCCCCTGTCCCTGGGTGTAGAGGGAGCTGTGACCCCCTGTCCCTGGGTGTAGAGGGAGCTGTGACCCCCTGTCCCTGGGTGTAGAGGGAGCTGTGACCCCCTGTCCCTGGGTGTAGAGGGAGCTGTGACCCCCTGTCCCTGGGTGTAGAGGGAGCTGTGACCCCCTGTCCCTGGGTGTAGAGGGAGCTGTGACCCCCTGTCCCTGGGTGTAGAGGGAGCTGTGACCCCCTGTCCCCTGGGTGTAGAGGGAGCTGTGACCCCCTGTCCCTGGGTGTAGAGGGAGCTGTGACCCCCTGTCCCCCGGGTGTAGAGGGAGCTGTGACCCCCTGTCCCCTGGGTGTAGAGGGAGCTGTGACCCCCTGTCCCTGGGTGTAGAGGGAGCTGTGACCCCCTGTCCCCTGGGTGTAGAGGGAGCTGTGACCCCCTGTCCCCTGGGTGTAGAGGGAGCTGTGACCCCCTGTCCCTGGGTGTAGAGGGAGCTGTGACCCCCCTGTCCCTGGGTGTAGAGGGAGCTGTGACCCCTGTCCCTGGGTGTAGAGGGAGCTGTGACCCCTGTCCCTGGGTGTAGAGGGAGCTGTGACCCCCTGTCCCCTGGGTGTAGAGGGAGCTGTGACCCCCTGTCCCTGGGTGTAGAGGGAGCTGTGACCCCCTGTCCCTGGGTGTAGAGGGAGCTGTGACCCCCTGTCCCTGGGTGTAGAGGGAGCTGTGACCCCCTGTCCCTGGGTGTAGAGGGAGCTGTGACCCCCTGTCCCTGGGTGTAGAGGGAGCTGTGACCCCCTGTCCCTGGGTGTAGAGGGAGCTGTGACCCCCTGTCCCTGGGTGTAGAGGGAGCTGTGACCCCCTGTCCCCTGGGTGTAGAGGGAGCTGTGACCCCCTGTCCCTGGGTGTAGAGGGAGCTGTGACCCCCTGTCCCTGGGTGTAGAGGGAGCTGTGACCCCCTGTCCCTGGGTGTAGAGGGAGCTGTGACCCCCTGTCCCCTGGGTGTAGAGGGAGCTGTGACCCCCTGTCCCTGGGTGTAGAGGGAGCTGTGACCCCCTGTCCCTGGGTGTAGAGGGAGCTGTGACCCCCTGTCCCTGGGTGTAGAGGGAGCTGTGACCCCCTGTCCCTGGGTGTAGAGGGAGCTGTGACCCCCTGTCCCTGGGTGTAGAGGGAGCTGTGACCCCCTGTCCCTGGGTGTAGAGGGAGCTGTGACCCCCTGTCCCTGGGTGTAGAGGGAGCTGTGACCCCCTGTCCCTGGGTGTAGAGGGAGCTGTGACCCCCTGTCCCTGGGTGTAGAGGGAGCTGTGACCCCCTGTCCCTGGGTGTAGAGGGAGCTGTGACCCCCTGTCCCTGGGTGTAGAGGGAGCTGTGACCCCCTGTCCCTGGGTGTAGAGGGAGCTGTGACCCCCTGTCCCTGGGTGTAGAGGGAGCTGTGACCCCCTGTCCCTGGGTGTAGAGGGAGCTGTGACCCCCTGTCCCTGGGTGTAGAGGGAGCTGTGACCCCCTGTCCCTGGGTGTAGAGGGAGCTGTGACCCCCTGTCCCTGGGTGTAGAGGGAGCTGTGACCCCCTGTCCCCTGGGTGTAGAGGGAGCTGTGACCCCCTGTCCCTGGGTGTAGAGGGAGCTGTGACCCCCTGTCCCCTGGGTGTAGAGGGAGCTGTGACCCCCTGTCCCTGGGTGTAGAGGGAGCTGTGACCCCCTGTCCCTGGGTGTAGAGGGAGCTGTGACCCCCTGTCCCTGGGTGTAGAGGGAGCTGTGACCCCCTGTCCCTGGGTGTAGAGGGAGCTGTGACCCCCTGTCCCTGGGTGTAGAGGGAGCTGTGACCCCCTGTCCCTGGGTGTAGAGGGAGCTGTGACCCCCTGTCCCTGGGTGTAGAGGGAGCTGTGACCCCCTGTCCCCTGGGTGTAGAGGGAGCTGTGACCCCCTGTCCCTGGGTGTAGAGGGAGCTGTGACCCCCTGTCCCTGGGTGTAGAGGGAGCTGTGACCCCCTGTCCCTGGGTGTAGAGGGAGCTGTGACCCCCTGTCCCTGGGTGTAGAGGGAGCTGTGACCCCCTGTCCCTGGGTGTAGAGGGAGCTGTGACCCCCTGTCCCTGGGTGTAGAGGGAGCTGTGACCCCCTGTCCCTGGGTGTAGAGGGAGCTGTGACCCCCTGTCCCTGGGTGTAGAGGGAGCTGTGACCCCCTGTCCCTGGGTGTAGAGGGAGCTGTGACCCCCTGTCCCTGGGTGTAGAGGGAGCTGTGACCCCCTGTCCCTGGGTGTAGAGGGAGCTGTGACCCCCTGTCCCTGGGTGTAGAGGGAGCTGTGACCCCCTGTCCCTGGGTGTAGAGGGAGCTGTGACCCCCTGTCCCTGGGTGTAGAGGGAGCTGTGACCCCCTGTCCCTGGGTGTAGAGGGAGCTGTGACCCCCTGTCCCTGGGTGTAGAGGGAGCTGTGACCCCCTGTCCCCTGGGTGTAGAGGGAGCTGTGACCCCCTGTCCCTGGGTGTAGAGGGAGCTGTGACCCCCTGTCCCTGGGTGTAGAGGGAGCTGTGACCCCCTGTCCCTGGGTGTAGAGGGAGCTGTGACCCCCTGTCCCTGGGTGTAGAGGGAGCTGTGACCCCTGTCCCTGGGTGTAGAGGGAGCTGTGACCCCCTGTCCCTGGGTGTAGAGGGAGCTGTGACCCCCTGTCCCTGGGTGTAGAGGGAGCTGTGACCCCCTGTCCCTGGGTGTAGAGGGAGCTGTGACCCCCTGTCCCTGGGTGTAGAGGGAGCTGTGACCCCCTGTCCCTGGGTGTAGAGGGAGCTGTGACCCCCTGTCCCTGGGTGTAGAGGGAGCTGTGACCCCCTGTCCCTGGGTGTAGAGGGAGCTGTGACCCCTGTCCCTGGGTGTAGAGGGAGCTGTGACCCCTGTCCCTGGGTGTAGAGGGAGCTGTGACCCCCTGTCCCCTGGGTGTAGAGGGAGCTGTGACCCCCTGTCCCTGGGTGTAGAGGGAGCTGTGACCCCCTGTCCCTGGGTGTAGAGGGAGCTGTGACCCCCTGTCCCTGGGTGTAGAGGGAGCTGTGACCCCTGTCCCTGGGTGTAGAGGGAGCTGTGACCCCCTGTCCCTGGGTGTAGAGGGAGCTGTGACCCCCTGTCCCTGGGTGTAGAGGGAGCTGTGACCCCCTGTCCCTGGGTGTAGAGGGAGCTGTGACCCCCTGTCCCTGGGTGTAGAGGGAGCTGTGACCCCCTGTCCCTGGGTGTAGAGGGAGCTGTGACCCCCTGTCCCTGGGTGTAGAGGGAGCTGTGACCCCCTGTCCCTGGGTGTAGAGGGAGCTGTGACCCCCTGTCCCTGGGTGTAGAGGGAGCTGTGACCCCCTGTCCCTGGGTGTAGAGGGAGCTGTGACCCCCTGTCCCTGGGTGTAGAGGGAGCTGTGACCCCCTGTCCCTGGGTGTAGAGGGAGCTGTGACCCCCTGTCCCTGGGTGTAGAGGGAGCTGTGACCCCCTGTCCCTGGGTGTAGAGGGAGCTGTGACCCCCTGTCCCTGGGTGTAGAGGGAGCTGTGACCCCCTGTCCCCTGGGTGTAGAGGGAGCTGTGACCCCCTGTCCCCTGGGTGTAGAGGGAGCTGTGACCCCCTGTCCCCTGGGTGTAGAGGGAGCTGTGACCCCCTGTCCCTGGGTGTAGAGGGAGCTGTGACCCCCTGTCCCCTGGGTGTAGAGGGAGCTGTGACCCCCTGTCCCTGGGTGTAGAGGGAGCTGTGACCCCCTGTCCCCTGGGTGTAGAGGGAGCTGTGACCCCCTGTCCCTGGGTGTAGAGGGAGCTGTGACCCCCTGTCCCCTGGGTGTAGAGGGAGCTGTGACCCCCTGTCCCCTGGGTGTAGAGGGAGCTGTGACCCCCTGTCCCGGGTGTAGAGGGAGCTGTGACCCCCTGTCCCTGGGTGTAGAGGGAGCTGTGACCCCCTGTCCCTGGGTGTAGAGGGAGCTGTGACCCCCTGTCCCTGGGTGTAGAGGGAGCTGTGACCCCCTGTCCCTGGGTGTAGAGGGAGCTGTGACCCCCTGTCCCTGGGTGTAGAGGGAGCTGTGACCCCCTGTCCCCTGGGTGTAGAGGGAGCTGTGACCCCCTGTCCCTGGGTGTAGAGGGAGCTGTGACCCCCTGTCCCTGGGTGTAGAGGGAGCTGTGACCCCCTGTCCCTGGGTGTAGAGGGAGCTGTGACCCCCTGTCCCTGGGTGTAGAGGGAGCTGTGACCCCCTGTCCCTGGGTGTAGAGGGAGCTGTGACCCCCTGTCCCTGGGTGTAGAGGGAGCTGTGACCCCCTGTCCCTGGGTGTAGAGGGAGCTGTGACCCCCTGTCCCTGGGTGTAGAGGGAGCTGTGACCCCTGTCCCTGGGTGTAGAGGGAGCTGTGACCCCCTGTCCCCTGGGTGTAGAGGGAGCTGTGACCCCCTGTCCCTGGGTGTAGAGGGAGCTGTGACCCCCTGTCCCTGGGTGTAGAGGGAGCTGTGACCCCCTGTCCCTGGGTGTAGAGGGAGCTGTGACCCCCTGTCCCTGGGTGTAGAGGGAGCTGTGACCCCCTGTCCCTGGGTGTAGAGGGAGCTGTGACCCCCTGTCCCTGGGTGTAGAGGGAGCTGTGACCCCCTGTCCCCTGGGTGTAGAGGGAGCTGTGACCCCCTGTCCCTGGGTGTAGAGGGAGCTGTGACCCCCTGTCCCTGGGTGTAGAGGGAGCTGTGACCCCCTGTCCCTGGGTGTAGAGGGAGCTGTGACCCCCTGTCCCTGGGTGTAGAGGGAGCTGTGACCCCCTGTCCCTGGGTGTAGAGGGAGCTGTGACCCCCTGTCCCTGGGTGTAGAGGGAGCTGTGACCCCCTGTCCCTGGGTGTAGAGGGAGCTGTGACCCCCTGTCCCTGGGTGTAGAGGGAGCTGTGACCCCCTGTCCCTGGGTGTAGAGGGAGCTGTGACCCCCTGTCCCCTGGGTGTAGAGGGAGCTGTGACCCCCTGTCCCTGGGTGTAGAGGGAGCTGTGACCCCCTGTCCCTGGGTGTAGAGGGAGCTGTGACCCCCTGTCCCTGGGTGTAGAGGGAGCTGTGACCCCCTGTCCCTGGGTGTAGAGGGAGCTGTGACCCCCTGTCCCTGGGTGTAGAGGGAGCTGTGACCCCCTGTCCCTGGGTGTAGAGGGAGCTGTGACCCCCTGTCCCTGGGTGTAGAGGGAGCTGTGACCCCCTGTCCCTGGGTGTAGAGGGAGCTGTGACCCCCTGTCCCTGGGTGTAGAGGGAGCTGTGACCCCCTGTCCCTGGGTGTAGAGGGAGCTGTGACCCCCTGTCCCTGGGTGTAGAGGGAGCTGTGACCCCCTGTCCCTGGGTGTAGAGGGAGCTGTGACCCCCTGTCCCTGGGTGTAGAGGGAGCTGTGACCCCTGTCCCTGGGTGTAGAGGGAGCTGTGACCCCCTGTCCCTGGGTGTAGAGGGAGCTGTGACCCCCTGTCCCCTGGGTGTAGAGGGAGCTGTGACCCCCTGTCCCTGGGTGTAGAGGGAGCTGTGACCCCCTGTCCCTGGGTGTAGAGGGAGCTGTGACCCCCTGTCCCTGGGTGTAGAGGGAGCTGTGACCCCCTGTCCCTGGGTGTAGAGGGAGCTGTGACCCCCTGTCCCTGGGTGTAGAGGGAGCTGTGACCCCCTGTCCCTGGGTGTAGAGGGAGCTGTGACCCCCTGTCCCTGGGTGTAGAGGGAGCTGTGACCCCCTGTCCCTGGGTGTAGAGGGAGCTGTGACCCCCTGTCCCTGGGTGTAGAGGGAGCTGTGACCCCCTGTCCCTGGGTGTAGAGGGAGCTGTGACCCCCTGTCCCTGGGTGTAGAGGGAGCTGTGACCCCCTGTCCCCTGGGTGTAGAGGGAGCTGTGACCCCCTGTCCCTGGGTGTAGAGGGAGCTGTGACCCCCTGTCCCTGGGTGTAGAGGGAGCTGTGACCCCCTGTCCCTGGGTGTAGAGGGAGCTGTGACCCCCTGTCCCCTGGGTGTAGAGGGAGCTGTGACCCCCTGTCCCTGGGTGTAGAGGGAGCTGTGACCCCCTGTCCCTGGGTGTAGAGGGAGCTGTGACCCCCTGTCCCTGGGTGTAGAGGGAGCTGTGACCCCCTGTCCCTGGGTGTAGAGGGAGCTGTGACCCCCTGTCCCTGGGTGTAGAGGGAGCTGTGACCCCCTGTCCCTGGGTGTAGAGGGAGCTGTGACCCCCTGTCCCCTGGTGTAGAGGGAGCTGTGACCCCCTGTCCCTGGGTGTAGAGGGAGCTGTGACCCCCTGTCCCTGGGTGTAGAGGGAGCTGTGACCCCCTGTCCCTGGGTGTAGAGGGAGCTGTGACCCCCTGTCCCTGGGTGTAGAGGGAGCTGTGACCCCCTGTCCCTGGGTGTAGAGGGAGCTGTGACCCCCTGTCCCTGGGTGTAGAGGGAGCTGTGACCCCCTGTCCCTGGGTGTAGAGGGAGCTGTGACCCCCTGTCCCTGGGTGTAGAGGGAGCTGTGACCCCCTGTCCCTGGGTGTAGAGGGAGCTGTGACCCCCTGTCCCTGGGTGTAGAGGGAGCTGTGACCCCCTGTCCCTGGGTGTAGAGGGAGCTGTGACCCCCTGTCCCTGGGTGTAGAGGGAGCTGTGACCCCCTGTCCCTGGGTGTAGAGGGAGCTGTGACCCCCTGTCCCTGGGTGTAGAGGGAGCTGTGACCCCCTGTCCCTGGGTGTAGAGGGAGCTGTGACCCCCTGTCCCTGGGTGTAGAGGGAGCTGTGACCCCCTGTCCCTGGGTGTAGAGGGAGCTGTGACCCCCTGTCCCCTGGGTGTAGAGGGAGCTGTGACCCCCTGTCCCTGGGTGTAGAGGGAGCTGTGACCCCCTGTCCCTGGGTGTAGAGGGAGCTGTGACCCCCTGTCCCTGGGTGTAGAGGGAGCTGTGACCCCCTGTCCCTGGGTGTAGAGGGAGCTGTGACCCCCTGTCCCCTGGGTGTAGAGGGAGCTGTGACCCCCTGTCCCTGGGTGTAGAGGGAGCTGTGACCCCCTGTCCCTGGGTGTAGAGGGAGCTGTGACCCCCTGTCCCTGGGTGTAGAGGGAGCTGTGACCCCCTGTCCCTGGGTGTAGAGGGAGCTGTGACCCCCTGTCCCTGGGTGTAGAGGGAGCTGTGACCCCCTGTCCCTGGGTGTAGAGGGAGCTGTGACCCCCTGTCCCTGGGTGTAGAGGGAGCTGTGACCCCCTGTCCCTGGGTGTAGAGGGAGCTGTGACCCCCTGTCCCTGGGTGTAGAGGGAGCTGTGACCCCCTGTCCCTGGGTGTAGAGGGAGCTGTGACCCCCTGTCCCTGGGTGTAGAGGGAGCTGTGACCCCCTGTCCCTGGGTGTAGAGGGAGCTGTGACCCCCTGTCCCTGGGTGTAGAGGGAGCTGTGACCCCCTGTCCCTGGGTGTAGAGGGAGCTGTGACCCCCTGTCCCCTGGGTGTAGAGGGAGCTGTGACCCCTGTCCCCTGGGTGTAGAGGGAGCTGTGACCCCCTGTCCCTGGGTGTAGAGGGAGCTGTGACCCCCTGTCCCTGGGTGTAGAGGGAGCTGTGACCCCCTGTCCCTGGGTGTAGAGGGAGCTGTGACCCCTGTCCCTGGGTGTAGAGGGAGCTGTGACCCCCTGTCCCCTGGGTGTAGAGGGAGCTGTGACCCCTGTCCCCTGGGTGTAGAGGGAGCTGTGACCCCCTGTCCCTGGGTGTAGAGGGAGCTGTGACCCCCTGTCCCTGGGTGTAGAGGGAGCTGTGACCCCCTGTCCCTGGGTGTAGAGGGAGCTGTGACCCCCTGTCCCTGGGTGTAGAGGGAGCTGTGACCCCCTGTCCCTGGGTGTAGAGGGAGCTGTGACCCCCTGTCCCTGGGTGTAGAGGGAGCTGTGACCCCCTGTCCCCTGGGTGTAGAGGGAGCTGTGACCCCCTGTCCCTGGGTGTAGAGGGAGCTGTGACCCCCTGTCCCTGGGTGTAGAGGGAGCTGTGACCCCCTGTCCCTGGGTGTAGAGGGAGCTGTGACCCCCTGTCCCTGGGTGTAGAGGGAGCTGTGACCCCCTGTCCCTGGGTGTAGAGGGAGCTGTGACCCCCTGTCCCTGGGTGTAGAGGGAGCTGTGACCCCCTGTCCCCTGGGTGTAGAGGGAGCTGTGACCCCTGTCCCCTGGGTGTAGAGGGAGCTGTGACCCCCTGTCCCTGGGTGTAGAGGGAGCTGTGACCCCTGTCCCTGGGTGTAGAGGGAGCTGTGACCCCCTGTCCCTGGGTGTAGAGGGAGCTGTGACCCCTGTCCCTGGGTGTAGAGGGAGCTGTGACCCCTGGGTGTAGAGGGAGCTGTGACCCCCTGTCCCTGGGTGTAGAGGGAGCTGTGACCCCCTGTCCCTGGGTGTAGAGGGAGCTGTGACCCCTGGGTGTAGAGGGAGCTGTGACCCCCTGTCCCGGGTGTAGAGGGAGCTGTGACCCCCTGTCCCTGGGTGTAGAGGGAGCTGTGACCCCTGTCCCTGGGTGTAGAGGGAGCTGTGACCCCCTGTCCCCTGGGTGTAGAGGGAGCTGTGACCCCCTGTCCCTGGGTGTAGAGGGAGCTGTGACCCCCTGTCCCTGGGTGTAGAGGGAGCTGTGACCCCCTGTCCCTGGGTGTAGAGGGAGCTGTGACCCCTGTCCCTGGGTGTAGAGGGAGCTGTGACCCCCTGTCCCTGGGTGTAGAGGGAGCTGTGACCCCCTGTCCCCTGGGTGTAGAGGGAGCTGTGACCCCCTGTCCCTGGGTGTAGAGGGAGCTGTGACCCCCTGTCCCTGGGTGTAGAGGGAGCTGTGACCCCCTGTCCCTGGGTGTAGAGGGAGCTGTGACCCCTGTCCCTGGGTGTAGAGGGAGCTGTGACCCCCTGTCCCTGGGTGTAGAGGGAGCTGTGACCCCCTGTCCCTGGGTGTAGAGGGAGCTGTGACCCCCTGTCCCTGGGTGTAGAGGGAGCTGTGACCCCCTGTCCCGGGTGTAGAGGGAGCTGTGACCCCCTGTCCCCGGGTGTAGAGGGAGCTGTGACCCCCTGTCCCCTGGGTGTAGAGGGAGCTGTGACCCCCTGTCCCTGGGTGTAGAGGGAGCTGTGACCCCCTGTCCCTGGGTGTAGAGGGAGCTGTGACCCCCTGTCCCTGGGTGTAGAGGGAGCTGTGACCCCCTGTCCCGGGTGTAGAGGGAGCTGTGACCCCCTGTCCCCTGGGTGTAGAGGGAGCTGTGACCCCCTGTCCCTGGGTGTAGAGGGAGCTGTGACCCCTGGGTGTAGAGGGAGCTGTGACCCCCTGTCCCCTGGGTGTAGAGGGAGCTGTGACCCCCTGTCCCCTGGTGTAGAGGGAGCTGTGACCCCCTGTCCCTGGGTGTAGAGGGAGCTGTGACCCCCTGTCCCTGGGTGTAGAGGGAGCTGTGACCCCCTGTCCCTGGGTGTAGAGGGAGCTGTGACCCCCTGTCCCTGGGTGTAGAGGGAGCTGTGACCCCCTGTCCCTGGGTGTAGAGGGAGCTGTGACCCCCTGTCCCCTGGGTGTAGAGGGAGCTGTGACCCCCTGTCCCCTGGGTGTAGAGGGAGCTGTGACCCCCTGTCCCCTGGGTGTAGAGGGAGCTGTGACCCCCTGTCCCCTGGGTGTAGAGGGAGCTGTGACCCCCTGTCCCCTGGGTGTAGAGGGAGCTGTGACCCCCTGTCCCTGGGTGTAGAGGGAGCTGTGACCCCCTGTCCCCTGGGTGTAGAGGGAGCTGTGACCCCCTGTCCCTGGGTGTAGAGGGAGCTGTGACCCCCTGTCCCTGGGTGTAGAGGGAGCTGTGACCCCCTGTCCCCTGGGTGTAGAGGGAGCTGTGACCCCCTGTCCCCTGGTGTAGAGGGAGCTGTGACCCCCTGTCCCTGGGTGTAGAGGGAGCTGTGACCCCCTGTCCCTGGGTGTAGAGGGAGCTGTGACCCCCTGTCCCTGGGTGTAGAGGGAGCTGTGACCCCTGTCCCCTGGGTGTAGAGGGAGCTGTGACCCCCTGTCCCCTGGGTGTAGAGGGAGCTGTGACCCCCTGTCCCCTGGGTGTAGAGGGAGCTGTGACCCCCTGTCCCTGGGTGTAGAGGGAGCTGTGACCCCCTGTCCCCTGGGTGTAGAGGGAGCTGTGACCCCCTGTCCCTGGGTGTAGAGGGAGCTGTGACCCCCTGTCCCGGGTGTAGAGGGAGCTGTGACCCCCTGTCCCTGGGTGTAGAGGGAGCTGTGACCCCCTGTCCCTGGGTGTAGAGGGAGCTGTGACCCCCTGTCCCCTGGGTGTAGAGGGAGCTGTGACCCCCTGTCCCTGGGTGTAGAGGGAGCTGTGACCCCCTGTCCCTGGGTGTAGAGGGAGCTGTGACCCCCTGTCCCCTGGGTGTAGAGGGAGCTGTGACCCCCTGTCCCTGGGTGTAGAGGGAGCTGTGACCCCCTGTCCCTGGGTGTAGAGGGAGCTGTGACCCCTGTCCCTGGGTGTAGAGGGAGCTGTGACCCCCTGTCCCTGGGTGTAGAGGGAGCTGTGACCCCCTGTCCCTGGGTGTAGAGGGAGCTGTGACCCCCTGTCCCTGGGTGTAGAGGGAGCTGTGACCCCCTGTCCCCTGGGTGTAGAGGGAGCTGTGACCCCCTGTCCCCTGGGTGTAGAGGGAGCTGTGACCCCCTGTCCCCTGGGTGTAGAGGGAGCTGTGACCCCTGTCCCTGGGTGTAGAGGGAGCTGTGACCCCCTGTCCCTGGGTGTAGAGGGAGCTGTGACCCCCTGTCCCTGGGTGTAGAGGGAGCTGTGACCCCCTGTCCCCTGGTGTAGAGGGAGCTGTGACCCCCTGTCCCTGGGTGTAGAGGGAGCTGTGACCCCCTGTCCCTGGGTGTAGAGGGAGCTGTGACCCCCCTGTCCCTGGGTGTAGAGGGAGCTGTGACCCCTGTCCCTGGGTGTAGAGGGAGCTGTGACCCCCTGTCCCTGGGTGTAGAGGGAGCTGTGACCCCCTGTCCCTGGGTGTAGAGGGAGCTGTGACCCCCTGTCCCTGGGTGTAGAGGGAGCTGTGACCCCCTGTCCCCTGGTGTAGAGGGAGCTGTGACCCCCTGTCCCTGGGTGTAGAGGGAGCTGTGACCCCCTGTCCCTGGGTGTAGAGGGAGCTGTGACCCCCTGTCCCCGGGTGTAGAGGGAGCTGTGACCCCCTGTCCCTGGGTGTAGAGGAGCTGTGACCCCCTGTCCCTGGGTGTAGAGGGAGCTGTGACCCCCTGTCCCCTGGGTGTAGAGGGAGCTGTGACCCCTGTCCCTGGGTGTAGAGGGAGCTGTGACCCCTGTCCCCTGGGTGTAGAGGGAGCTGTGACCCCCTGTCCCGGGTGTAGAGGGAGCTGTGACCCCCTGTCCCTGGGTGTAGAGGGAGCTGTGACCCCCTGTCCCTGGGTGTAGAGGGAGCTGTGACCCCTGTCCCTGGGTGTAGAGGAGCTGTGACCCCCTGTCCCCTGGGTGTAGAGGGAGCTGTGACCCCCTGTCCCTGGGTGTAGAGGGAGCTGTGACCCCCTGTCCCTGGGTGTAGAGGGAGCTGTGACCCCCTGTCCCTGGGTGTAGAGGGAGCTGTGACCCCTGTCCCTGGGTGTAGAGGGAGCTGTGACCCCCTGTCCCTGGGTGTAGAGGGAGCTGTGACCCCCTGTCCCTGGGTGTAGAGGGAGCTGTGACCCCCTGTCCCTGGGTGTAGAGGGAGCTGTGACCCCTGTCCCCTGGGTGTAGAGGGAGCTGTGACCCCCTGTCCCTGGGTGTAGAGGGAGCTGTGACCCCCTGTCCCTGGGTGTAGAGGGAGCTGTGACCCCCTGTCCCTGGGTGTAGAGGGAGCTGTGACCCCCTGTCCCTGGGTGTAGAGGGAGCTGTGACCCCCTGTCCCTGGGTGTAGAGGGAGCTGTGACCCCCTGTCCCTGGGTGTAGAGGGAGCTGTGACCCCTGTCCCCTGGGTGTAGAGGGAGCTGTGACCCCCTGTCCCTGGGTGTAGAGGGAGCTGTGACCCCCTGTCCCTGGGTGTAGAGGGAGCTGTGACCCCCTGTCCCTGGGTGTAGAGGGAGCTGTGACCCCCTGTCCCCTGGGTGTAGAGGGAGCTGTGACCCCCTGTCCCTGGGTGTAGAGGGAGCTGTGACCCCCTGTCCCTGGGTGTAGAGGGAGCTGTGACCCCCTGTCCCTGGGTGTAGAGGGAGCTGTGACCCCCTGTCCCTGGGTGTAGAGGGAGCTGTGACCCCCTGTCCCCTGGGTGTAGAGGGAGCTGTGACCCCCTGTCCCCTGGGTGTAGAGGGAGCTGTGACCCCCTGTCCCTGGGTGTAGAGGGAGCTGTGACCCCCCTGTCCCTGGGTGTAGAGGGAGCTGTGACCCCTGTCCCTGGGTGTAGAGGGAGCTGTGACCCCCTGTCCCTGGGTGTAGAGGAGCTGTGACCCCCTGTCCCTGGGTGTAGAGGGAGCTGTGACCCCCTGTCCCTGGGTGTAGAGGGAGCTGTGACCCCCTGTCCCTGGGTGTAGAGGGAGCTGTGACCCCCTGTCCCTGGGTGTAGAGGGAGCTGTGACCCCCTGTCCCTGGGTGTAGAGGGAGCTGTGACCCCCTGTCCCTGGGTGTAGAGGGAGCTGTGACCCCCTGTCCCCTGGGTGTAGAGGGAGCTGTGACCCCCTGTCCCCTGGGTGTAGAGGGAGCTGTGACCCCCTGTCCCTGGGTGTAGAGGGAGCTGTGACCCCCTGTCCCCTGGGTGTAGAGGGAGCTGTGACCCCCTGTCCCCGGGTGTAGAGGGAGCTGTGACCCCCTGTCCCCGGGTGTAGAGGGAGCTGTGACCCCTGTCCCTGGGTGTAGAGGGAGCTGTGACCCCTGTCCCTGGGTGTAGAGGGAGCTGTGACCCCCTGTCCCTGGGTGTAGAGGGAGCTGTGACCCCTGTCCCTGGGTGTAGAGGGAGCTGTGACCCCCTGTCCCTGGGTGTAGAGGGAGCTGTGACCCCCTGTCCCTGGGTGTAGAGGGAGCTGTGACCCCCTGGGTGTAGAGGGAGCTGTGACCCCCTGTCCCGGGTGTAGAGGGAGCTGTGACCCCTGTCCCTGGGTGTAGAGGGAGCTGTGACCCCCTGTCCCCTGGGTGTAGAGGGAGCTGTGACCCCCTGTCCCCCGGTGTAGAGGGAGCTGTGACCCCCTGTCCCTGGGTGTAGAGGGAGCTGTGACCCCCTGTCCCCTGGGTGTAGAGGGAGCTGTGACCCCTGGGTGTAGAGGGAGCTGTGACCCCCTGTCCCCTGGTGTAGAGGGAGCTGTGACCCCCTGTCCCTGGGTGTAGAGGGAGCTGTGACCCCCTGTCCCCTGGGTGTAGAGGGAGCTGTGACCCCCTGTCCCTGGGTGTAGAGGGAGCTGTGACCCCCTGTCCCTGGGTGTAGAGGGAGCTGTGACCCCCTGTCCCTGGGTGTAGAGGGAGCTGTGACCCCCTGTCCCTGGGTGTAGAGGGAGCTGTGACCCCCTGTCCCGGGTGTAGAGGGAGCTGTGACCCCCTGTCCCTGGGTGTAGAGGGAGCTGTGACCCCCTGTCCCTGGGTGTAGAGGGAGCTGTGACCCCCTGTCCCTGGGTGTAGAGGGAGCTGTGACCCCCTGTCCCCTGGGTGTAGAGGGAGCTGTGACCCCCTGTCCCTGGGTGTAGAGGGAGCTGTGACCCCCTGTCCCTGGGTGTAGAGGGAGCTGTGACCCCCTGTCCCTGGGTGTAGAGGGAGCTGTGACCCCCTGTCCCTGGGTGTAGAGGGAGCTGTGACCCCCTGTCCCCTGGGTGTAGAGGGAGCTGTGACCCCCTGTCCCCTGGGTGTAGAGGGAGCTGTGACCCCCTGTCCCTGGGTGTAGAGGGAGCTGTGACCCCCTGTCCCTGGGTGTAGAGGGAGCTGTGACCCCCTGTCCCCTGGTGTAGAGGGAGCTGTGACCCCCTGTCCCTGGGTGTAGAGGGAGCTGTGACCCCCTGTCCCTGGGTGTAGAGGGAGCTGTGACCCCCTGTCCCCTGGGTGTAGAGGGAGCTGTGACCCCCTGTCCCTGGGTGTAGAGGGAGCTGTGACCCCCTGTCCCTGGGTGTAGAGGGAGCTGTGACCCCCTGTCCCCTGGGTGTAGAGGGAGCTGTGACCCCCTGTCCCCTGGTGTAGAGGGAGCTGTGACCCCCTGTCCCTGGGTGTAGAGGGAGCTGTGACCCCCTGTCCCTGGGTGTAGAGGGAGCTGTGACCCCCTGTCCCCTGGGTGTAGAGGGAGCTGTGACCCCCTGTCCCCGGGTGTAGAGGGAGCTGTGACCCCCTGTCCCTGGGTGTAGAGGGAGCTGTGACCCCCTGTCCCCTGGGTGTAGAGGGAGCTGTGACCCCCTGTCCCTGGGTGTAGAGGGAGCTGTGACCCCCTGTCCCTGGGTGTAGAGGGAGCTGTGACCCCCTGTCCCTGGGTGTAGAGGGAGCTGTGACCCCCTGTCCCTGGGTGTAGAGGGAGCTGTGACCCCCTGTCCCTGGGTGTAGAGGGAGCTGTGACCCCCTGTCCCTGGGTGTAGAGGGAGCTGTGACCCCCTGTCCCTGGGTGTAGAGGGAGCTGTGACCCCCTGTCCCCTGGGTGTAGAGGGAGCTGTGACCCCCTGTCCCTGGGTGTAGAGGGAGCTGTGACCCCTGTCCCTGGGTGTAGAGGGAGCTGTGACCCCCTGTCCCCTGGGTGTAGAGGGAGCTGTGACCCCCTGTCCCTGGGTGTAGAGGGAGCTGTGACCCCCTGTCCCCTGGGTGTAGAGGGAGCTGTGACCCCCTGTCCCTGGGTGTAGAGGGAGCTGTGACCCCTGTCCCTGGGTGTAGAGGGAGCTGTGACCCCCTGTCCCTGGGTGTAGAGGGAGCTGTGACCCCCTGTCCCTGGGTGTAGAGGGAGCTGTGACCCCCTGTCCCCTGGGTGTAGAGGGAGCTGTGACCCCCTGTCCCTGGGTGTAGAGGGAGCTGTGACCCCTGTCCCTGGGTGTAGAGGGAGCTGTGACCCCCTGTCCCCTGGGTGTAGAGGGAGCTGTGACCCCTGTCCCTGGGTGTAGAGGGAGCTGTGACCCCCTGTCCCTGGGTGTAGAGGGAGCTGTGACCCCCTGTCCCCTGGGTGTAGAGGGAGCTGTGACCCCCTGTCCCTGGGTGTAGAGGGAGCTGTGACCCCCTGTCCCCTGGGTGTAGAGGGAGCTGTGACCCCCTGTCCCTGGGTGTAGAGGGAGCTGTGACCCCCTGTCCCCTGGGTGTAGAGGGAGCTGTGACCCCTGTCCCTGGGTGTAGAGGGAGCTGTGACCCCCTGTCCCTGGGTGTAGAGGGAGCTGTGACCCCTGTCCCTGGGTGTAGAGGGAGCTGTGACCCCCTGTCCCTGGGTGTAGAGGGAGCTGTGACCCCCTGTCCCTGGGTGTAGAGGGAGCTGTGACCCCCTGTCCCCTGGGTGTAGAGGGAGCTGTGACCCCCTGTCCCTGGGTGTAGAGGGAGCTGTGACCCCCTGTCCCTGGGTGTAGAGGGAGCTGTGACCCCCTGTCCCCGGGTGTAGAGGGAGCTGTGACCCCTGTCCCTGGGTGTAGAGGGAGCTGTGACCCCCTGTCCCTGGGTGTAGAGGGAGCTGTGACCCCCTGTCCCTGGGTGTAGAGGAGCTGTGACCCCCTGTCCCTGGGTGTAGAGGGAGCTGTGACCCCCTGTCCCTGGGTGTAGAGGGAGCTGTGACCCCCTGTCCCCTGGGTGTAGAGGGAGCTGTGACCCCTGTCCCCGGGTGTAGAGGGAGCTGTGACCCCCTGTCCCTGGGTGTAGAGGGAGCTGTGACCCCCGGC